>NW_027413237.1:0-170343 GCF_048544455.1 Silene latifolia
ATAACAAGTAGACTCTAGCTTTCAGAATGATGTACTATGAAAAGCCAAACCGTCTTTTAAAAATTAAAATTAAAATCCGGTAGTAGGCATACTGCCAATTTCACTCTTATTTCTGATGTCTCTAGTTATTTTAAGATTTTAAACTACTATTAGATGGAGTGATCTGGCAGCGTCCTGGGACCACAATTGCTCTGGTACCCCATGAGATGGCGACAGGTACTTCACATCATTTTAATAGATTATTCTATTTTCAGGCTTCTCTAAGTACACCACTTTGAATTTTGGTATCTATGGTACTTTGAAAGGATGTCTAGCAGGACTGTCAACTGCCAACGCGGGGTGACAAGGCACAATGCACTCCAACATGCCTAACCTATTTTCTGCACAAGGAGCACCCTCACCAGGCGGACTATGGAACATACGAAAGGGAGCCTCGTTGACCGCTGAATACGCTTATCCTTTTACCCCTGATACCACCCCCTGGACGTAGCTCGCACTAATCGCAATTAATCAGGGCCCATCATGCATGCACACGAACATGGAACGTAGGGATATCTGCGCTACCAGAATCCTACAGCGTCTCCATTGGTCCTAGAATGACGATAAACTTGCCTCAATAACGCCCCTGTCGGCTTTAAAAGAGATGAACACACCTTGCGTCATGAACAAGGTTAAGTAGTCCAAAACTGCGGCATACGCCTAAATCAGCCATCAGGCTCACACGGCAGCTAGCTTAGTCTAGATCAGCCTTTTCAGGCTGACCAGGCTGGTCTATATCAGCCTCCTAGGTTAACACCGCCACTCCTCCTTACATTGCGGCATACGCCTAAATCAGCCACCAGGCTGACACGACAGATAGCTGAGTCATAACGCCAGCCTTCTCAGGATGACAGGACTCGCCTAAATCAGTCAAATAGGCTGACACGGCAAATTTCCTAAAAATAGGGAAAGTAAACAACAAGCACACGATATATAAGCTAAAGCCTTGCCAAACTATGGCAAGGGGCATTTTCAAAATATGGCCAAAAGTACGGCCCAAAGTTTAACCGCCACCTTGGTGGAGCAAACACCGAAAGAGTTTTAAAAAATTATCAATTTGTATCACCAATTTGTAAAACCCCTAGAGAATGAACCCTAGAGAAACCCTAGCAAACCCTACGCAGGAGATTTCTAGATTCAATTTTCTACATTGATTCATCATCATGGCACGTAATTCCTCAAGCAAGACTAAAAGTAAGCGATCAAGTAGAGGTACCATGGTGAAATCAGGGCAGGAAGAACAAAGGAGCACGTCCTTTACCAAAGAAAACATGGCCATCAGAAGAAGAAGTCCTACGTACCAAACCCATGCAGGAAGTAACGGGGGTACCAGGATTGTCTTTTGATGAGGTAGCTGATGATAATTTGGTTGAAAGCTCACGTTGGATCACACAACGAGGCAAGAAAACTCGATTCAAGAAGAAGAGGATGAAAAACTTTAAAATCTCATACAATTCACGATGGAAGATATTAAGGATGAGATTGAGTACTGGAATAATGCAGTCTATTGCTTTGTTGTTGGAGCAAACCCTCCATGGGAGGTGTTAAATGGATTCATCATGCGTATTTGGCAGAAACATAATGTTGACAAGATATCCTTTATGCCAAATGGAATATTTCTTGTTCGTTTCAAAGAAAGTAAGGACAGGGATGCTGTGCTACAAGCAGGGCATTTCATGTTTGACAATAAACCACTTATTGTCAGGGCATGGACTGAGGAGACTGAATTGACAAAGGAGGATGTTAAAAATGTCCCTACATGGGTGAGAATTAAAGCTTTGCCTCTCAAATTCTGGGGCAAATGCTTGCCTACTATAGCTGGGCTGTTAGGCAAGTTTCAACGAGCAGACCAAGCCACAGTGGAGAAGACCAGATTGGGGTTTGCACGAGTTATGATTGAGGTTGCAGTTGGTCAGAAATTCCCATCAAAGGTGAAATTCTTAGATGAGAATGGGAAGGTTGTGGCATTGGATGTTGAATATGAGTGGAAGCCTACAGTATGTTCTAAATGCAAAGGGATAGGGCATGAGCATACTAATTGCAGGTCTGGTACACAGACAGGAATCAAAAAACCAGCTCCAGTTCAGAGAGTTTGAAAGCATGTGGTGGCAAAACCAGCAGTTCAGTTGGCAAATACTCAGGTTACCGTCTCTACTGAGGAGAGGACACCTAGCTCTTCTCCTGTGAAACAGGTGACTAGTACTGAGAGCTCCCTAGACAGATCATACAAAGAAGTTGCATCAGGCAGTGGGACTCCAAAGGTGGGCATAGGTCAAAAGGGTAACCCAACATCTCATATTTTAAATGAATAATATTGGATTCTGGAATGTTAGAGGGTTAAATAGTGTAAATAAACAGAATAATGTTAAGTGGTTTATTCATAATAAAGATATAGGTCTCTTTGGACTTATTGAAACTAAGGTAAATGGTGCAAATGTGAGTAATGTATCTAGCAGTATGTTGGATGGGTGGTGTGTTACGACCAATTCTAGTTGTCATAAAGGAGGTAGAGTATGGATTTTATGGAGGCCTAGTCACTTTGATGTTCATATACTACAGTATAATGCACAGTTTATACACACCAGGGTCATTGCAAGAATTTCCCAGCAGTAATTTTATTTAACAATGGTGTATGCCTTTAATGATGGGAGTGATAGAAGGGAACTTTGGAGTCAGTTAGAAAGGATAGCTGGGCACTGTCAAGGGCCCTGGGCAATTGCAGGGGATTTCAACACTGTGATAAATCCTGAAGAGAGACTTGGTGGAAATACTAAACAATCTGACATGGATGAGTTTATTGATTGTTTGGCAACTTGTGGTATGACTGACATTCCTGCCACTGGAGCCTTCTATACCTGGACAAATAAACAAGACCCTGCCTCTAGGATCTATAGTAGGTTGGATAGGTTCCTTATCAATCAGGATTGGCAAACAAGTTTTCCGTATATGATGGCTCATTTCCATCGTGCTGGTTTATTTGATCATACTCCATGCACTGTGAGTAATGCTAAGCTAGTTATGACTAGAAGAGCTAGCTTCAAATATTTTAACATGTGGGGGAAGGCTTCTGATTTCCTAACCAGAGTGAAAGAAGAATGGGATAAATTTTACCCTGGTCACAAGATGTTTAAGGTGGTCAAGAAGCATAAGGCCCTAAAACCTAGGCTCAAAGATCTGAATAAAGCATGTTTTGCTGATATTGAAAATTCTACAAAAATTGCTGAAAATGAACTGACTAATATCCAACTGCAAATTGATTCTGACCCACAGAATGCTGGTCTCATCCAGCAGGAGTTGGACATCATTGCTAAATTAAAGCAGCTACAACCAGCAAGGATCAGTTTCCTAAAACAAAAGGCTAAGGCTCAATGGTTAGAGGATGGGGACAGTAACAATGCCTATTTTCATGGAGTGATCAGGAAGAGGAGTAATATGAATAAAGTTATACAAATTGAGGATCAGAGGGGAGTTCTATGTTCAGACAGTCAAAGTATCCAAGATGCATTTCTGAAGTATTATGAATCCCTCCTGGGTAGTAGGAAATCCATTGAAAAAGTGAGAACTGATGTTCTCAGTCATGGGAAGTGTTGTAATGATGAGCATATTCAGATTCTTAATAAGCCTATCACCAATGAAGAGATTAAAGAAATTTTTTTCAATACTCCAAATGATAAAGCTCCAGGTCCAGATGGCTATACTAGTGCTTTTTTTAAAGATAGTTGGGACATTATTGGTGAAGACACTTGTGCTGCTATTAAAGACTTCTTTACCTCAGGAAAGCTGCTGACTCAAGTGAATGCAACAAACATCACTCTTATTCCTAAATGTGAGAGGCCTACCTCTGTCAAACACTTTAGGCCCATAGCTTGTTGGAATATGATATACAAGGCTATTTCAAAGATCCTATGCAACAGATTGTCCTTGGTACTTCCTGATATTGTAAGTGAGAATCAAGGAGCTTTCATTAAAGGGAGATCTATTATTGAAAATGTCTTGATTTGTCAAGATATTGTGCAGTTGTATAAGAGGAAGGTTGTGTCCCTTAGATGCCTATTTAAAATAGACTTGCAAAAAGCCTATGATACAGTAGAGTGGGAGTTTCTTGAGCAGCTTCTACATGGTCTTGGTTTTCCTGAAGTCTTCTCAGAGATTAATGACCTGTGTGACATCAACAAGTTTCTCCCTATGCCTGAATGGGAGCCAGTTTGGGTACTTTAAAGGGAAGAGAGGGCTTAGGCAAGGGGACCTCATTTCCTCCCTTTTGTTCACCCTTTATATGGACTATCTCACCAGGATGATTGCCTATGCCACTGATAATTGGCCTTTCCAGTATCACCCCTTATGTAAGGGTGTAAAACTTAATCACCTCATGTTTGCAGATGACCTACTTATGTTCCGTAAAGGCAATGCACAGTCTATTATGTTGTTGATAAGGGCCTTCTCCTCATTTTCCAAAGCATCAGGACTCACTATAAATAATACTAAGTCTGAAGTGTACTATAATGGTGTTGCATCAGAATTGAAGAATGACATTCAACAAGCTACAGGTTTTGTGGAAGGTTCCCTACCTTTCAGGTACCTAGGAGTTCCTATACAGGCTGGCAGGTTGACCAAATTAGAATGAAATGCCCTGGTGGAGAGGATGGTAAATAGGATCAGAAGTATTGGAGCCAAAAAGCTATCCTATGCAGGCAGGGTAGTCCTTATAAACTCTGTGCTTAATACATTGTACTCCTACTGGGCAGGAATGTTCATTATTCCCAAAGGGTTAATCAGAAGAATTGAGGGCATTTGTAGGAACTATTTATGGGATGGTAGCTCTGATTACCATAGAGTTCCTTTAGTGGCTTGGGACAAGGTCACTTTACCTAAAGATAAAGGTGGCTTAGGCTTAAAGAAAGCAGAACTATGTAACATTGCAGCTGTGGGTAAATTGGTTGATTGGGTTTATAAAAAAGCTGATAAGCTCTCGATCAAATGGATAAGTCAGGTATACCTTAAACAGCAGGACTGGCACACCTACACTCCTGCAGCTGGTGTGGCTTGGTCCTGGAAAAGTATTTGCAGAGTCAAGGAAATGATGAAGATTGGATATCAGAATGGCCACTGGGCAGCTAACCTGAAGGGATATTCTATCAGAGAGGGATATGAGTGGATTAGAAATAAACAGCCTAAGAAAGGTTGGGTTCACTTGGTCTGGAGTGATTGGAATTTTCCAAAGCATGTGTTGATTTCATGGCTTGTGATGAACCAGGGGCTTAATATCAAGGCCAAATTATTTCAATTTGGCTGCTGTCCTGACAACAGACGCTGCATCTGTGATCAGGAACCTGAAACATTGGAGCATCTGTTTTTTTACTGTTTATACAGCAGACAGTGCTGAGGTTAATTGAGCAATGGTGTGGTTTCAAAATTGCAGTGGATGCTTATACTAGCAGTGGTAGAAGTGCAGGGGCAAGACTGAAGATGCATACTCATTACCTTCTCTGGTCTGCCTGCTTCTATCATATCTAGAATCAGAGGAACAACTCGAGGGTGAACATGATCCTTACTAGGCCTGAAGCTCTGGTTTTGCAGATCAGGGAGGATGCCATGAGAAGGATCAGGTCAAAAATTGGACGAACTGTTATGAATGATGAAAGGACTTGGCTTCAGAAATGGGGCATTGTAGTCTAGTTTTAGTGGTAGATTGGTTTAAATGATGGCTGCTAGGGAGACTTCAGTTTAATTAAGCTGGATTATCCTCTCATGTAATTTGTACTTGTTTTGATATCAATATACACATACTCACATTTCATCAAAAAAAAAAAAGAGTTTTAAAAAATTACAAAGTCTCCCACCTCTGGGCCAGACTACCAAAAAGTTCATCGAAACATAAAAATACTTAATTATCGGTCACATTAATGACCTCCACCTCTGGCACCTCCTCTGCCTGCTGACCTCCCGTTTTAGGTACCGCACCAGCCTGTGCATCCTCAGCCGCCATAGCTCCATGAGCTCCGTCAGCAGCATCCTGGGACGTCCCAGCTCCAGCAGCTTCCTCAGCAAGTGCAGGAGAATTCACCTCCCCAACTTCAGGCATCAGCACGCTCAGATCAGGTTGGGTGGGGTAAAGCATTTTCAGCTGTTTCTCCTCTTCCTCTATAGCCTGCTGGGTAGGAGCCTCTTCGAGGGCATCATGCATCCCGCTGATCTTTCCTCGCCATGTAGCATAGGCAACAACATTGGTGGCCAGGGAGATCAGCTCACTGATCTTCTCATCGGAGCGCTTGAGGGAGTCAGAGAAAGTATTGCACACCGCCTGAGTACGCGCCAGCTGATCAGCCCCCTCTTTCAGCTTCTTCTTGGTGACAGCAAGCTCAGTTTTCAGCTCCACCACACGCTCCTTCAGATCGATCCGCTGCTGTGCCAGATCAGCAACAGTCTCCTTCAGCTCCTGGTTCTTGGCGCTGGTAGCACGGCTGGTCGTCTGCACTATGTTGATCATCTTCCTGTTGTAGAGTGTAGACTGGAGGGTCTGGGGCAGGAAAAATCAAGAGTTAGCAAGGAAGTCAGGAGGCAGAATCTAAGTAAAGCAGACAGACAGGTAGAAAATGAAGACTATTTACCATGATGGCATTGTGCACGTCATTTTCAGCCATCTCCTCTGGGGAGAACTCCGAAAACGTTTCCTCAACAGGAGGAAAGAGCAGCTGATCAATCTCCGGCCAATAGGGCACCTTGTCCACATTCCCAAAGCCTTCTGGGAAATGAGCAATGATGCCTCCACTAGACGAAGCACGAGGACTGGCAGGAGGAGTAAGCGGATGGCGAGATAACGGGTTGACTTCCAAGGACTCACGTGCAGCAGAACTGGGAACTGTGGGAGGAATCTGGAAGGAGGCAGCAGGAGCACTCCTCTTGGAGGCATAGGCCACATCAGGGCTGGCAAAAGGTCTCTTTCTTTTAGCACTTTGGAGGATGAGTTCCAATTCATCAACTTTTGAACCTGCAAACATATGTAGCCTCAGACGACAGAATACTTAAAACGTCAGCAGAAACAACATGCAAATAAAAAGTGGTTGCAGAAGTCTTACCAGAAGACATACTGTGGGCTGACTGAGGAGGATTGGATGAAGAAGCAGGTGAAAAACCAGGAAGCAGATCTGGAAACTTTCTCTCAGATTCAGAGATGCTGAACAGTTTGTTGCAGGCAGGGATCTTGGCGCCAATACGGGTAAGGTCACAGGGGCCTGCACGAAGACGATGAAGTAAGCTAGTAAGCAGCGAGATAAAACAAATCAGGTGATAGGAAGACTACTTACTCGAAGTTAGAACCCATTTCTCGAAAATGTAGTCAGCAGGAGGCTGGATGGAGTCCTTCCTCACGTAGAAGAAGTCCTCAAACCATTTCTCATCACGGGATTTTGACACGTGTCTAAAGGGAGCCTCTCCACGGCCCCGAAATGAGAATTGACCCCTGCCCAGGGATATGATGTTGTACATATGGGCTAGATCACCCAAAGTGATAGATTTACTAGTACTCTGACCAGCGGCCAGAGAATAGAGGAGAACTCTCCAAATGGCAGCAGAAATTTGTGCCATGGTAAAATTGTTGGTGAAGATGAAATCTTGAATGAGTTTAGGGAAAGGAAAACGGAGGCCATATCTAAATGGGTACAGATAAAAACTAATCCACCCTGGACGGAGGGCGTCAGCCTTTTGCCCCGGTTCAGGAATGGCAATGTCCACCCCATCACCAAGACCAAGCAGATTCTTGATCGTGGGAATGTCGGCCGGAGTTAAAGCAGAGTCACAGTCGTGGGGGTGCTTAAAAAGTCCCCGAGAAGGAAAATTAGGGTCGAGGTTACGATCAGAAGGTGTGGAGGATTGATGAGTTTTGCCCATGGTGGAGAGAGAAAGTGAAAATTAAAAAAGGAAGGAGGAGAGATTACCTGATAAAGAAGACGGGGAAGATGAACAGTGGAGTCGGCGAAAGATGAAAAGAAGGAAGGTTGAGGGTTTAAGAAGGGAGAAGTATTTTGAAATGATTTGAAGTGGTTAATGAGAGTGGAAGATGGACGTTGGTGTTATAAAGAGGAGAGAGGGAGTTGGGTGCAAGAAAAGAGGAGAAAGGCGGCTTGCATGGGAAGGAGTAAAAAAGACGGCGTAGGGTTTTTTGGCATTTGGTTACGTAAAATTCCTTGCTCGATACTTGAAAGCGTACTTCACAAGAAATTTGGGGCAAACTGTTTGGGCTAAAAATAGCACAGTAAAGAAGGCCCACTTAATAAAGTAAAGACTATGAAAGAAGTGATGAGGAGGAAGGAAGCCCGCGGTTGGAGAAAGGGGAAATGGGCTTGAGGAAGATTAGGAGCCCATCATAGGAGGCGTCTGCATTAAGGAAAGAAGCGTCAGGGAGAAGTTAGGGAGAAGTTAGGGAAATCAGGGAGAATTGGCAAGGGAGTCCGGGTTTGGAAAGAGTCCTTATGGAAATTATATTCCCTTTCCATATTCGAGGTAGGACACATCTAGGGTCTTACCCTATAAATAGCCAAGGAAGCGAATCAAGAAGACATTCATTGAACACCCGCATTCATACATCAACACTCAAGATCACATCTCAGCATATAATATACGTTCGTCCAAGATCTTGCAGGCCTGACGCCTAGGGCCAGCAGGATTAGCTTTGTGTCGTAATTGTAATCATCCTCCTATTCATATAGTGCAATACTTGGCAGGGTACCGTCCCTCCCGCGGTTGTTCCCACATTGGGTTTTCCGTGTCACCAAATCTCACGTGTTAATTTACATTACGCACTTTATTTTTCTATTCACTTATTTACATACAAGAGAACATACATCCAACCAACGAATATAGACTACATTGACCCAAATTAATCGACTTGGGTAAAAATACCTAAACAGTAGACTACAGCAAATTTTCCAAGGCAAGGCCTTAGAACTTCAGTCATTAGCCTCATAAAAGTGCTTAGGGCATTAGATAATCCAAATGGCATAACAAGCCATTCATACAGCCCATGTTTGGTTTTGAAAGCTATCTTCCACTCATCACCTTCTCTTATCCTCACCTGATGATATCCTTGCCTGAGATCTATCTTTGAAAAGATTTGAGCCCCACTGAGCTCATCTAACATCTCATCTAGCCTTGGAATATGGAACCTGTACTTGACTGTGATGTTGTTTATAGCCCTGCTATTAGTACACATCCTCCAAGTTCTATCTTTCTTAGGTACCAGTAAAGCAGGCACTGCACATGGACTCAATGATTCCCTCACAAATCACTTTGTCACTAATTCTTCAATCTGATGCTGCAGTTCCTTGGTTGTTGTGGGATCACATCTGTAAGTTGGCCTGTTAGGGATCACAGAACCAGGTACAAGGTATATGTGATGCTCAATGCCCCTCAGGGGTGGCAAACCACTAGGCAACTCAGCTGGGAAAACCTCCTTGTATTTCTTAATCAGAGGTTGAACTTCTGCAAGCACATCAGGATCCTCCTCAGTGTTTATTTCCCTTGACAGGGCAAACAGCACAGGTTGCTCTTGTTTTAATTCTCTGATCATAGCTGCTTCAGATAAAAACAATACTCCATTAACCTCCTCAGGCATATTAAGACTTCTATAACCTCTCTGGTTTGGTGGCAAGGGAGTCAGGGTGACTTTCTTGCCATTATGCTTGAAGACATAAACATTTTCCTTTCCCTGGTGAATGGTGTTCCTATCAAATTCCCATGGTCTTCCTAACAGTAGATGGCAGGCATCCATAGGAACCACATCACATAACACTTCATCTTCGTACAACTTCCCAATTGAAAAAGGAACAATGCACTGTTTGTCAACTCTTACTTCAGTCCCCTTGTTTAACCATCTTAGCTTGTATGGACTAGGGTGCTCCTGAGTAGGTAAACTTAACGTACTGACCATAATGGTGGAGGCTACATTGGTACAGCTACCTCCATCAATGATTAAATTACATACCCTCCCTTGGACAGTGCACCTACTCCTGAATATCATGGACCTCTAATCAGCTTCTAGAGGAGCTGGTTGGGAGTGCATAACCCTCCAAAGGTCCAAACTGTGCCCTTTATCAGGGTGAGCCACAACTTGTCCTTGACCAGTTTTCCCCTCAGCTTCCATTTTTGATGGAACCAGTGTCTCTTCTTCCTCCTACTCAAATAGACCTTCCCTTTCCCACTCTTCAATCTCCATAGCTGTGAGAGCTCTGTTAGAAGGACATTCCTTCCTAAAATGGCCAAAACCATGGCATTGGAAGCACTTGATCTTATCCGTGAATAAAGGTGGGTTGGTTTTGGGATACATGGGTGCCTTCCCTTTGCCTGCTGTAGGTTGGGTAGCTGGTTTAGGTGTCTCAGTGATTTTGACACCAGTATATGGTTTGAATGTTGGTCTGGTGGGAAATTTGGGTGTTATAGGCTTCACTTTACCCAGTTTCTCAACTCTTAAGGCCAGGTTAACTGCCTCATCAAATGACCAAACCTGCTGCATTCTTACCCTGCAAGCTATCTTAGGATCTAATCCCTCAACAATCCTAGCAATATTTTGCTCAGGCTTCTCAGTAACCTCACATTGTAAGGTTAGCTGCTCAAAGTTCCTAAGGTAGGCCTCAACAGATAACTGCTCGTGTCTCAACTGAGTCAGTTTAATAAAAATATCCTGGGTGTAGTCTTTGGCTATGAACTTCTCTTTTAATTTCTTTTTTAACTTAAGCCAAGACCTGACTGGTTTCTTTCCATCTCTAATCCTTTGGTGTTTCATACTCTCATACCAAAGAGATGCATAGCCCTTGAGTTTTAAAATAACAACTTTAAAAGCTTTTCTGTCATCATAATTTTTAAACTCAAAGACTCTCTCAACAGATCTAAGCCAGTCTAACAAGTTCTCAGGATTTAGACTACCATGGAAATCAGGGATTTCTACCTTAACATCCTTATCTCTAGCCAAGAAGTTACCTTCTTCCATCATGGATTCTTCTGATTCTGAGTTGAGTTCCTCTTCATCCTGATGGTGTGGTTGACCCCTTCCTGCTCCAAGGATACCTCTACCCCTACCTCTTCCTCTGTAGGGTGGCGGTCTTCCTCTTTCTGGAGTGGGAATATTTGCCATTATAGTGTTCCCAGCTTCCAGGGTCACATTAACCAGGTTGGTTAACTGATCCATCTTTGCTTCCATTCCTGCTAATCTCTCTTCACTCATTGGGTTATTTTTGTAGTTTTGATGTAGCTGAGAAAATGAACTCACTTTTTCTCTCACTCAAGACTAACACAAGGTAGGATTGGGTTATAACCTAAGCTCTGATAACCATAATTTGCAGTGTAAACTATGGGGAAAGACATAAATTGAACACTCCCTGAAACAGACAAAGAGCAATGTTCAGGGAATGCAATAAACTTGAAGATTTTTGTAAAAATAGTAAATGGACTTGAAAAATTATGAAACTTGGAGATAATTTAGTTAAAATGGTAAACTTAAACTGTGCCAAATCTCTGAATTTTACACGCATTCTAAGTATTTTTAATAATTAGAAGACCAGGCTGACATAGGTGAAATCTCAGACAGTTTCTCAAGAAGACTCTTGTGACTGTTTTTGTGACTTTTTCTGAATATAAAAGGGATATAATTATCAAATTTACTCTCAAGCAAGCACAGAGACTAAACTTAATATTTGGAGAAATTAAGACTGAATTGTTCAAGTAAGCACATAATCAACTCAAGCTTTATCAGACAATGCACTTAAAACAGTTCAAGCAAGCACAGACCTGTTCTAAGTAACACCACAGATCCTTAATCACCTTTTAAGCAAGCACAAGAAGATATTAAGTCTGACTTACAACTAAGGCTCAGCAAAGTTAATAAGATTTGCAAATTTTGAGAGAAATCTCAAGGGTTTTCATTAATCAAAGTCTGAATAAAACATATTGAGGAATGGTTCTTATATAGGCCTTCCTATGAAGTTTTCAATACATGATAAACCCTAGACAACTTCATCTAACGGCCAGGATTAAACATGAAAAGCAAACAAGAGTAGTGGACTTATTTTACAACGGATACAAAAGAAAATTAAGGCAAACTGAATGGAACAAAAGAGTTCCAGACTGATAGTGACAGGTTGTCCTCTTGACTGTTGTGTCTCTTTGGCTGGTTGTTGGAAGTCAAAATGGCCCTGGTTCAGGCATCTTGTGTGGCTCAAGGCCTCATCTATGAATGCTGAAATAAGCCAGTGTTTTCTTTGTTGAGAGTTTTCACCTGCTTGGCCAATAATGGCAAACTTGCTTTATCTGAATTACCCTACCTGCAACTTGCTTCAGTTTTGATTATTCTGTGGAATTCTTTAGGATTGGTCCCTGGCTCCTTAGGACAGATTTAATATTAGTTGAAAAGAGAGTCAGCTGGCCAAGGTGGCTATTGGTGGCCGGCCTGGCTGCTGTTCTGGTGGCCTGATGAGACTGTACTACCAGATGAGGTTGGTTGAGTGTTGTTCCTGGTTTAATTTATGCCTGGTATCCCTGGCTCAGCATGAGTGTACCTCGCTGGCTTCTGGTCAGCCTCCAAAAGAGTGTTGGCCTGGGTATCAGCTCCTGCTGCAAGTTTACAACCTACTCAGAAAAAACAGACAATTCAAGTGGATCCCTGAACATGAGAAAGCCTTCTAGGATCTAAAACTATATCTTTCTTCTCCACCTTTATTGGTCAAGCCAGAAAAGGGACAACCATGTCAGTATATCTATCCGTTACTGACACTACAGTAATTGCGGTCTTGGTAAAGGAACTGGAAGGTCAGCAACATCCTATCTACTATGTAAGTAAAAGTCAACTAGTTGCTGAAATGAGGTATGGTTTACTTGAAAAATATGCTTTAGCTTTGCTCATGTCATGTGCGAAGCTCAAACCATCACTGGACCCTGTTCAGAGATGGGGCATCCAATGTAAGGGGTACATGGTTAAGATTAGTGCTAAAATCGCCACAAGGGGACATCATAGCCCAGGGTTTGAGTTATGAGTTCAAAGCTACTAATAATGAGGATGAATATGAAGCCCTCATAGGAGGACTCAAGGTATTTCTAGACATCGGTGTTCAAAACTTAAAGGTAAAAACCGATTCACTTTTAATTACAAATCTAATAAATGGAATTTATACAGAAAAGGATGAAAAAATGATTTTATATTTGGAATATGCTAAAACACTTTGCGTTAAATTTATTTCATTTGATATTGAGCAAATACCAAGAGCCCTGAATACCCAGGCCGATGCTTTGGGTAGCCTAGGTTCAAATTTCACCCCTTCTATTTTTGATAAGGTACATATTGTACATTTACTTGAACCTACCATCAGAAAACCTTCGCAAGAAAACCCTGTCAACACTGACAATGACTCTTGGACTAAACCTTATTATGACTGGTTCATGTAAAGTGTACTTCCTCAGGGCAGGCACGAGGCCAAAGCGATTAAAATTAGGGCTTATACTTACTCTATCATCAATAACACTTTGTTAAAAAGATCTCAGGCTGGACCTTACTTAAGGTGTCTTGAACCACACGAAGCCAAACAAGTACTTCATGAAATTCACGACGGATACTATGGCAACCATAAAGGTGGAAGAAGCCTGGCAAGCAAGATACTCAAGACTGGCTATTACTGGCTAACCCTAAGGGCTGACTGTCTTGACTATTGTGTAAAATATAAAGCCTGGCAAATACCTACTCCAATTATCCATCAACCATCAGAGCTACTATATTTAATTTCTGCATCTTGGTCATTCATGAAGTGGGGCATGGACATAGTAGTAAAACTCCCAGTAGCTCAAGGCCAGAAAGTATTTATGTTAGCTATGACTGATTATTTCCCCAAGTGGATTGAAGCAGCTTCTTTCAGGCAGGTTACTGAGAAGGAAAAAATATCCTTCATCATGACAAATATCATATGCAGGTATGGAGTCCCTTCAAAGATAGTATATGACAATGTCACTCAGTTTGTTAGAAAGAGAACCAAAGCTTTCTGTGATTAATAGATTATCAACCTGGCTACCCAAAAGCAAACAGACAGGCTGAATCAGCAATAAAGTAGCTAGCCATTAGCTGCCTAAAAAAGAAGCTGAAGAGTAGACAAGGTAGATGGGCAGAAGATATTCCATTAGTACTATTGGAAGACATGACAACTCCAAAGACTTCAACGGGCCAAACACCCTATTCCTTGGTGTATGGTAGTGAAGCACTCATCCCTGTAGAAGTGTATGTGCCAACCTCAAGATACAACCTGAACAACATAGAAGCAAACAACAGCCTGATGCAAGACAATCTAGTCTTAATAGAAGAGTTGAGAGATTGTGCCAAAATTAGGATAGCATCATATCAACAAAAAGTAGCTAAAGTTATAACAAAAACGACAAAATCAGAGTTTTTAGGGAAGGGGACTTAGCCCTACGAAAAGTATTACCAAACAAAAAAGAAAAATCAGCATTCAAGCTAACCCTTGTATAGGAAGGCCCATATTTAATATACTCAATCATCGGACAAGGACATATAGGCTATAAACCATATACGGAGAAATGATCCCAAGATCCTAGAATGTAACTCATTTGAAACTATTTCATATATAAAGTCCTCAGAATATAACAGTTGTACCCTATCCTAACAAGATAAAAGTTCATTTCTACTTACACTAATTTAATATATGCATGTTCGCCTGTCAAAACTGTCTGCTTTATATGTCCAATGTGCAAACTCTATGTGTATCTTCTATGAAAAACTTATGTGTCCTATCCTGCTCATATATCCTGATATAATATTTGAATTCTAAAAAATTATTCATGATCTATTATTACATGAATACGTCTTCAGAAATTAGGGCTACTCTATTGTATCCCACTACTTTGTTTATTATTTTAGTACCTTTTATTTTGTTTGCCCCCTGTCGTGCCCAAACGAATGTTGGTAACCGACACCAGATACAACAAATACGGGACCAATGAGGCATGAAATAATTGGCTAACATAGCTACTTAATTGTTACCTCTACAACGGCTGGACGCCACACTGTGACGGGTTAGAAGGTGAAGTATCCTGACGACATGACCAAATGTCCTCCAGACATGCCGAATACTAAGCCCTCCGGCCAGGCAGGGGACATAAGCCCTCCAGTAAGGCAGGATCCCACCCACTTTAATCATGACAGGAAGAAAAACAGTACATAATTGAAGATTAAATATCGAATTAAAACACAAAGACAGATTAACATGTTGAAGATCATTTATTTAAAAAGTTAACATGTTGAAGATCTCTTAATTAATAGGTTAACAGATTGGAAATCATTTATTTAACAACCTAACAAGTTAAGGAAAAAATGTCAAAAAAGAAAGAAAAATTTTGAACGAAGCAAGCCAGAAAAGGCAAACTAGCTATCATTAATAAAGCCCTCACCTCCTGGGGCAAAGGTAGATGAATGTTTAAACTTATTAGGGATGACCTCCCTGACAAGGGAAACCAAAATACCAAATTGTTTTTCCAGGGACATCCCCCTAGATGGGCAAAAAACCAGCAAAAATTATCATTTAAAAATTACTGCTTCTCCTGAATAGCAGCGTCAGCAACGTCATCCTTAACCTCCTTGGCCTCTTCATCATCCTGCTCCCTTGGACACTCCACTTCCTCCTCTTCACCAAGGTTGTGCAGGTTAGGATACCTTTTAGCAGCAAGAGCCATTTCAGCTTCAGGATTCCACTTTGTCCTAGTGATGTAGAGTGTGATGTCGTCGGGTCACATCCAATCAAACACATTTATAATACTCAACAAACTACTAGTTAGTGGTAAGTCGAGGTCGATCCATGGGACGGTGTGCTTTGGGTTTAAGTCTATCTATCTCAATTTATGCTAGTGTCACGATTTGTTTGGGTTTGTAGTTGTGTTCTAGACTAATAAAAGCAATAAAGTAAAACAAGCAATAAAAGGAAAGATGTAAACAAATGATTAAAAGTGCTAGGGTATCATGGGGTCATAGGGGATTCATGGTGTTGATCATACAAACATGTTTACAAAGTTGCAAGCAATTAATGTTGTGGAGGAACCGAGTTGGTTTATATCTTACGGTTCATAGGAAGGGTTGGGTCCCGGAGCCGAATCGATTAGATTGTACAACACCTACAAGTCGACTTACTTTCCTCCTATTCAACTTCTATGCATGGTCTAACAAGACTCGAGTTGGTTTATATCTTACAAGTCAAGTTGAGTAGATAATAGATGGTTGTAAATGCAAGGATTCATAGGCTTGGCATTTCATCAAACATAACATGTGCATAAAGTTGACATCACAACAAGCAAGCAATTTAATCATGAAAACATATTAGATTAAGCATGAATCAATCCCATATTGACTTTCCTTAATTACCCACTAATCCTAGCTAAGTAACTACTCACTCATCATCATGGGAAACATGTCATTAATGGTGTCAATCATCACAACAAGTATAAACATGATAATAGAATGAAGAAATGAACAATAAAGATTAAAGAGTAAAGGGATTATACCAAACTTGAGGTGATCCAAATAATAATGCAAAAAATAATAGAAGAACTTGATGATTGATGGAAGATTGTCAATCTCCTAATAATGACCCAATAATATTCAATTACCCAAAAGTAACAAACTTGAATAATAAACTTGAACAATAATTAAGGAGAGATTAATGTGAGATTTGTGGAAAGATTAAAGAGTAATCTATTCTAATCTACTCCTAATCTAATCTAAGAGAGGATTTTTCTAGCTAAAAAGATGTTAAAGAGATCCCCTTTGATTATTTACAAGTGGGGTATTTATAGTGGAAATTAGGTGGATGCATTTAGGGTTAACTAAGGCTAATTTAGTAATTACACTTTTGAGTTTAAAGCAGGGAGGAGCCGGTATTTTTCGGAGGAAGGGCTTCTTTCTTTGTAGCTTGGAGAAGACGAAATTGTGCTGTGCGGGAATCCGTGCGTATTGGAGTCGGGACGGGCGGATTCTGAAGATACAATCCGGGCGGATTTGGGAGAAGACGGGCGGATTCTAAAGATGCAATCCGGGCGGATTTGGGAGAAGACGGGCGGATTCTAAAGATGCAATCCGGGCGGTTTTGGGAGAAGAGGGGCGGATTCTCCTCCAGTGAATTTTCTTGTTTTTCCCAGCCATAAGACGAGCGTCTTGTGGGGAAGACGGGCGTCTTGGGGAAGACGGGCGTCTTCTTCTCGGGACGCGCGGATTCCCGAACAGCTTCTTTGTTTGACCTCGGATTGTAAAACGGACGTCATTTTCTCATCCGGACTCCTATTGGAGTGATTAAAAAGCCTAGATCACTTGTTTTTTCGACGCCGTTCCAACTAGCATACTTTCAGAGCCAAAGGAGCAGCCCTTGATTTGCGTTCCGAGCAATTTTCTTCATGAATGGCTTCCTTGCTTTTCCTCCTTGCTTTAAACCTTATGACCTTTCTATATACTCTTTATTCCTACATACTTGGCCATCATTCTTGCCTCCTCTTCATTCTAGTCCATCTAATATCATCAATAAGCTTCCAAATATGCACGAAAGATGGGAATTTCCGCCTTATTCTCTCCTTTTCTACAAAACATATGAAATGCGATAGAAAAGCAAATAGGAAGGTTTTGACGGATAAAATGGCCATAAAATGTTATAATAGTATGCAAAATAGGCTCAATTAGGGGACTAAATGTGCGCAAATAATGTTCACATCAAATATCCCCAAACCGAACCTTTACTCGTCCCGAGTAAAGAGGTGACAAAAACTAGACCTTTATTTAAACTATCCTAATAATATAACCGATATGAGACAATTAGCGGGTCTCACTCCGCCCCTTCAACTCACAACAAGACAACCATGAGGTAGGATGCCTTCTTGCAAGGCAAGGTGGGTCTTGCCAAAATGGCGACACATCCAATCATTAAGCACACAAAATCAAGTAATGGATGCATCTACAAAAGAATAGCCACTTTCCTCATCTAAGTGGCGGAAATTATCTACAAGGGAAGCAATTCAAGGGTATACACTCCTTCATAGATACACTTTCTTCAAACTACTAAGCCTAGAAGGATACCAATAAACACCTCCAAGTTGTGTCAAGCTAGGGTTCCTTTGTCCTCAATCGTTAAATGCTTTTGTCAAGAGTAGACTCCCTATGGCGTTAGAAACACTGGAGGATCGCGGAATTCCCCCTCTTGCCTAGACAAGAAGAAGGGTCGTCCCCTCTCTACCATGCACAAAAATGGATAAGATGGAAAAGGGATCGATAGTATTTGAGTTTCATTTTGGGAGTTTGCTTTCATTGTTGTTTTTCCCCCCAATTTCTTGTGGCATATAACATTTGAGAACACTTTCTTTTTGCCATTTCTTTTTGATTTTTGGCATTTCAACACTTGACAACTTTCAACTTTTCTTTGCATTTCTTTTTGAACATTTTCAAAGTCACCCCATATGTAGGGAGGGTGCCTTATTTTTGAAGCTTTAGGAGTCTATTTTTGCTCCTCTTTTCTTTTGATGCATTTTGCAAACTTTCTTTCACTTTTCATTTCATTGAACTCAAATTGATTTCTTTTTGTGCCCATTCCCTTTGATGACAAAATGTGTGGTAGAACATGGATGAATGATGGATGGATGCATAGTTTCAAGGGTCACCTTGGAATAAACGGTAGCCAAGGAGTTATCACACCACAAGGTACTCTTGACTAGGCCTTAATCCATGGGTCAAGGGATACTAGCATGACACATCCTAGGGTGTTTTACAAGTATTCTAACAAGCAAAGTCTTAAGAAGAAAAAGCATCTACTAGGCCCTATATACACTAGTCAAGCTTCCCAAGTAGACGGTTTCGCAAAATTTTTCTAACATGCAAACTACATGACATGATGCAACTAACATATATAAACATCCTAATTCATATGATTATACCAACTAATATGACATATAAACTAAATGCAATCCTAAATTCACATTGTTTATACCGCATCAATCAAAATAAAGCCACATAGTCATTAACATATAGAGGAAAAAGGAGATTGGAAAGATCATACCATGCGGTCTTCAATATCCTCATGTCTCGGATGTGGCGTAGTCAATCAATGTGAACAAGGATAAAACAAACAAAATATATACAACAATATATACATGACTACACTACAAAGGAAATGAACTTGTTTTTGGATTTTTCAATTTTTCAAATTTTTATGGTTTTTGATTTTATGAAATTAAAAGACATATTTTTGGGATTGTTTCGAAATTTTTCAATTTTTATGCATTTTTGGAATATAAATTCCCATCCCCCACTTTATTTTGGACATTGTCCTCAATGTACATGTAGGAGTAGGAATAAAAAGGAAATACATGTTTTTGGGTTTTTGAATTTTTTGGAATAATGCAATGATATGATATGAATGAATGCATGCTCTAACTAAATGCAATTCTATATGAGATATATAACAAATGAATGCAATCTACACTAGATGATGCATGTTTTAAACTATGGTCACTTATGATCAAACCTCCCCAAATCGATTTAAACACAATTTCTAGTGTAGAAATGAATAGGTTTGGCCATTAGTGACAATGCATGAATTCTAGTCTACATGCAATTATCTATATGATTTATATTATAATGCAACTATACTATGAACTAACTAATGTAAATGCAATATGAAATATAATACAAATGCAAGCTAAATGTATATGTATATAACTAAATGCAAGTGGAAATGTAATGCAAAGTGAAAGGAAAGGGTATCTTATAAATGGTGGTTTGAGGGAGAACTCCACCAAACTCATTCATATTCCATTATCCATGGAGCTCAATGCTCTCAATAGTTGATCAAAGGTTTGTGAATGGTCCTCAAGTAAGCATGAATAAGTCTTGAACCATTGCCAAATAGAGTAGGGCCAATCCATGAGGGACCTCCCTTTGAACTCCTTGCCCTTCTCTTTTGCTTTGTGATGGTGGCCTTCCCGGCTCTTAAAACTAGCAAACTTGAGATTCTTGTCATGGGGGCTTTTCCGGTTGCTCCTATTTCTTCCAAAGTTGAAGATGCGAATGCTTGGACTAGTCAATTCTCCAAGGATAGAAGGCAAACTTTCATGGCATTGATGATGGGATGTCTTAGGATTTGGGATAGTGGATGCCAAATTTCCACATATAGACTCCTTCTTAACCTTTTCTTTGAGCTTCCCCACTAAGTAATTCTTGTATGACGATTTGACTTTCGTGAGAAGGTCCATAATGTCATCTCCAACTATCATGGGCTCCATAGTGGGTGCAAAAAGGTTCTCATGAAGGCATTCCTCCTCTTCATCGAAGCAATCTTCAAACTTCTCAAGGATGGGTTCCTCAAGAAAGCTAATCCCATAACTCCCTTCATCATTTGAGTCCATATTTCCCTCATCATCTTCTTCCATAGATGCATCATCATCGCTTTCTCCATATGAATCATAAATAGGGGCTTCACTCTTTTTCACCAACTCATTCTCCAACACCTCAACATCTACTTCAAATGACACACCCTTATACTCACAAAGGCTTAGAGTATTTGGTTTGCTCAACCTCATGTCTTCATCATCAAATACCACACTTTCATACTCACAAGAGCTCAAGAAGATTGGCTCTTCCCACTTCACATCTTCTTCATCAAAGGTCATTGCCTCAAATTCACATTCATGTTCAATGCTCAAGGATTGGTGGGGAGTGTTTGGTTGGGTGGTTTCTTGGGTTTCCTCCATTTGGGCAATTCGAATTGCCAACTCCTCACCATAGGTAACAATGCTTTGGAGAACATTGTTTCTATTTTGGCTCTCCTCTAGCACTTGTTTGAAGAAGTTTTCTTGGTCTTCCATCATTTGGAGAACCATGTCTTGAATGTCAAAGTTGGGCTCATCATTTTGTTGTGGGTGGGTGTGAAAGTGCTCATGATGTGGCATTTGGAATTGCTTGTAAAGTGAGTTTTGGGTGGATGGTTGTTGTTGATATTGGGAGTGGTGATTTTGGTGGGAAAAATTGGGGTAGTAGTTAGGATTTCCATTGTATGAATAATAAGGTAGGTTTGTGTTGACTTGCTCCTCAAACTCCCCATACCCATAGTCATACTCAAAAGATCCACCACATACTCCATATGTCAAGTCTTGGGTCATCATTATAGCCAAGATAAAGAAACAACTACAAGCATGGAAACTACACAAAAACGGTAAGAACAATCCTTGAGGAACAAGTTCCTCAAGGTGAAAGCAAAATCAAAATAGACAAACAAGTAAGAACTTAATCACATAGCACCATCCCCGGCAACGGCGCCATTTTGATGTAGAGTGTGATGTCGTCGGGTCACATCCAATCAAACACATTTATAATACTCAACAAACTACTAGTTAGTGGTAAGTCGAGGTCGATCCATGGGACGGTGTGCTTTGGGTTCTAAGTCTATCTATCTCAATTTATGCTAGTGTCACGATTTGTTTGGGTTTGTAGTTGTGTTCTAGACTAATAAAAGCAATAAAGTAAAACAAGCAATAAAAGGAAAGATGTAAACAAATGATTAAAAGTGCTAGGATATCATGGGGTCATAGGGGATTCATGGTGTTGATCATACAAACATGTTTACAAAGTTGCAAGCAATTAATGTTGTGGAGGAACCGAGTTGGTTTATATCTTACGGTTCATAGGAAGGGTTGTGTCCCGGAGCCGAATCGATTAGATTGTACAACACCTACAAGTCGACTTACTTTCCTCCTATTCAACTTCTATGCATGGTCTAACAAGACTCGAGTTGGTTTATATCTTACAAGTCAAGTTGAGTAGATAATAGATGGTTGTAAATGCAAGGATTCATAGGCTTGGCATTTCATCAAACATAACATGTGCATAAAGTTGACATCACAACAAGCAAGCAATTTAATCATGAAAACATATTAGATTAAGCATGAATCAATCCCATATTGACTTCCCTTAATTACCCACTAATCCTAGCTAAGTAACTACTCACTCATCATCATGGGAAACATGTAATTAATGTTGTCAATCATCACAACAAGTATAAACATAATAATAGAATGAAGAAATGAACAATAAAGATTAAAGGGTAAAGGGATTATACCAAACTTGAGGTGATCCAAATAATAATGCAAAGAATAATAGAAGAACTTGATGATTGATGGAAGATTGTCAATCTCCCAATAATAACCCAATAATCTTCAATTATCCAAAAGTAACAAACTTGAATAATAAACTTGAACAATAATTAAGGAGAGATTAATGTGAGATTTGTGGAAAGATTAAAGAGTAATCTATTCTAATCTACTCCTAATCTAATCTAAGAGAGGATTTTTCTAGCTAAAAAGATGTTAAAGAGATCCCCTTTGATTATTTACAAGTGGGGTATTTATAGTGGAAATTAGGTGGATGCATTTAGGGTTAACTAAGGCTAATTTAGTAATTACACTTTTGAGTTTAGAGTAGGGAGGAGCCGGTATTTTTCGGAGGAAGGGCTTCTTTCTTTGTAGCTTGGAGAAGACGAAATTGTGCTGTGCAGGAATCCGTGCGTATTGGAGTCGGGACGGGCGGATTCTGAAGATACAATCCGGGCGGATTTGGGAGAAGACGGGCGGATTCTAAAGATGCAATCCGGGCGAATTTGGGAGAAGACGGGCGGATTCTAAAGATGCAATCCGGGCGGATTTGGGAGAAGACGGGCGGATTCTCCTCCAGTGAATTTTCTTGTTTTTACCAGCCAGAAGACGAGCGTCTTGTGGGGAAGACGGGCGTCTTGGGGAAGACGGGCGTCTTCTTCTCGGGACGCGCGGATTCCCGAACAGCTTCTTTGTTTGACCTCGGATTGTAAAACGGACGTCATTTTCTCATCCGGACTCCTATTGGAGTGATTCAAAAGCCTAGATCACTTGTTTTTTCGATGCCGTTCCAACTAGCATACTTTCAGAGCCAAAGGAGCAGCCCTTGATTTGCGTTCCGAGCAATTTTCTTCATGAATGGCTTCCTTGCTTTTCCTCCTTGCTTTAAACCTTATGACCTTTCTATATACTCTTTATTCCTACATACTTGGCCATCATTCTTGCCTCCTCTTCATACTAGTCCATCTAATATCATCAATAAGCTTCCAAATATGCACGAAAGACGGGAATTTGGCAGACATTTATTTCGCGACGGTTGCTGCTGCCGCAGAGTCTGTTTTCACCTTGACACCACGACAGCTTGCTTTATGGCAGACTCAGCATGGTTCTCACTCCTCTGATTAGTTACGTGCGGTTCCTATCTCGGGGTTAGGTCAGACTATGAACTGGAGGCCTTACCGTAGTGTGCTTGGGTATCGTCTGAGTGTTCCGTTATTCACGGTATCTAGGCCCTATCCTGCTTGCTCTCGGGTTTTTGTTGAGGATGTTTTTGGGGACCACGCTGTTTCTTGTACGGGTACTGTGGGCGTTAAATATCGGCATAACCTTGTCCGGGACACTCTTTTTGACATCTGCTATAGATATGGTATTACTGTGGGAAAGGAGGTTAATATCGGTTTGGTTGATGGGCATGGTGGCTCTCTTCGTCCTGCGGATTTATTGCTTTATTCTTGGGACATGGGGCGTGATGTTTGCGTCGACTTGACAGGTTCTTCTCCTTTGACTCAGACTAGGATGACGGATTTTGTGCCCGGCCGGGTTGTCGCTGATGTTGCTAAGCGAAAGTGTGCTAAGTATGGGGATTTGTGCGCGGTAGCGGGTTATGGTTTCATTCCTTTCTCTTTCTCTTCACTTGGGGAGCTGGGTCCGGATGCTGTTGCCTTGCTCAAACGGATCCAGAAATTCTCGGTTTCTCAGGATGCGGGGGCTCGGGTGGCCGCTTACATTTTTACTAGACTTAGCTTTGCTGTTGCTAAAGGGTGTGGGAGCCCAGATTGTCTCTCGGCTCCCCACCAATTTCATGTAAACTTTTATCTTTCTTTTAATGAAAGCTGCGCGCATCCTTCCATAATCATAATAATAATAATAATAATAATAATAATAATAATAATAATAATAATTATAATAATAATAATAATAATTATAATAATAATAATTATAATAATAATAATTAATAATAATAATAATTAATAATAATAATTAATAATAATAATAATTAATAATAATAATAATTAATAATAATAATAATAATAATAATAATAATAATAATTAATAATAATAATTAATAATAATAATTAATAATAATAATAATTAATAATAATAATAATAATAATAATAATAATAATAATAATAATAATAATAATAATAATAATAATAATAATAATAATAATAATAATAATAATAATAATAATAATAATAATAATAATAATAATAATAATAATAATAATAATAATAATAATAATAATAATAATAATAATAATAATAATAATAATAATAATAATAATAATAATAATAATAATAATAATAATAATAATAATAATAATAATAATAATAATAATAATAATAATAATAATAATAATAATAATAATAATAATAATAATAATAATAATAATAATAATAATAATAATAATAATAATAATAATAATAATAATTAATAATAATAATTAATAATAATAATAATAATAATAATAATAATAATAATAATAATAATAATAATAATAATAATAATAATAATAATAATAATAATAATAATAATAATAATAATAATAATAATAATAATAATAATAATAATAATAATAATAATAATAATAATAATAATAATAATAATAATAATAATAATAATAATAATAATAATAATAATAATAATAATAATAATAATAATAATAATAATAATAATAATAATAATAATAATAATAATAATAATAATAATAATAATAATAATAGAATAGAATAGAATTGGTAGTTTTCTGGTACTTTCCTAATTGTATCCCTTAGACTACTATATAAGCATCATCACCCACCCTTATAAATCACAAAATATAGAGAGAGGGAGAAGGAGACTAGAGAGATAAGGAGTTTTGTTCATCATTATTCTATCTTAAGATTTAATTCCATAAGTATCTTAACCTCACTCTAGTCAATTGTTTACATATGTAAGTTTGACCGTTGACCAACCACTATTATCCACTACCATCCTTGACCATCAGGACCGGCGTTGACCAGCGTTAACCAGCGTTTGATCGTGTGCTTAGAGCGTTATTTTTTGGATTTGGGGGTAGATTCTTCTCTTGATCGTTATTGTATTATTGGATTAGTAATTGTATGCGTAATATTTGATTGCTTAGGTGACAAAATTGTTGAGAAGCATTACTATTTGGGATTTGCTATTGAACTGGATTGCTTAATTAGATTTGCTTGCCAGGTAGGGATAAATCCTACTCAACTCTTGTTCGATAATGTTTGTATAACGGATGGTTCATGTTAATGTAGAATTGATCATATTTGAATTGTGTTCGTTGACATTATCGTAATTGTTGGAAGGGAGAATTACATTGTATTGTGTTGATTGATATTATCGTAATTGTTTGAAGGGAAAATTATATTGCATTGTGTTGGTTGATATTAATAATTGTGATGAGGTGAATTAAATTGTTATCGTTTATTTTTTTTTTTTGGTGTAATGTGAGTATTATATATCATAAAATTAAGGAATTAAGAGCTACAAGAGGTTGAGGGATCGAGTCCCCTTACAAACAACAAACTAATTTCACCCCCCTAAAGGTGCAGGGATCGAATCCCGTCTACAATGTTACCACACTTCAACTTGATTCTTCTTTTTATATCTTCCTCTATCCGTTCTGCTACCCTTTCAGGCCTCATCAGACATTCATTCACTCGTGCGTTGTTCCTTTGATACCATATAGAGAATGTAAACGCATTAAATAAAGCAACCTTCACCTTCCATTGGATAGTATCTCTTTGGGTTGCTATCAAATTTGCCATCGTAGGGAAGGGACCCCTATACCTTTCCATCAAGCAGGATTGAACTCTGACTGTATAGACACAGGAGGAAAACAAGTGCTCTACTGTTTCTGACTGCAACTGACAGAGCAGGCAGAGATCATCAGCACAGCACCCCAGTTTTGCTAATTTGCTCTTCACATTCATTCCCTCGTGCATTCGAAGCCATGTGGTCATGGCATGTTTTGGCACATTCCAGTTGCTCCAAACAATTGCAGTCCAGTCAAGTTTTAAGTGATCAGGGGAGAGCCAAGCATGACCTCCCCTAATTGTATACCCTTTAGAATCCCCAGTCCAGCTGCCATTAACAAAGCCTGCCTTAAGTTTCTCTTTTACTTTGCATACCGTCTTCCAAACCCATGTGGCATCAGAAGGAGGAGAATAGGAATGCCAGTCCTGCTCCTTTATATAGACATCACTTACCCATTTTATCCAGAGTCTATCAGCTTTGCAGTATATCCAGTCCACCAGTTTTCCCACATTGGCTATATTCCAAGTATCAGCTCTTCTTATTCCCAGACCACCTGCTGTTTTTGGCAGTGTGACCTTTTCCCATGCCACCAGTGGTACCCTATGGTACACAGAGGTACCTGCCCATAAGTAATTCCTGCAAATTGCCATAACGTTGTTAATTATGCTCTTTGGGATGAGGAACATCTCGTGCCCTTGATGGTTCGGAGGGTGTTAAGTACAGCATTGATAAGAGTCACTCTCCCTGCATAGGATAATTTTTTGGCTCCCAATCCTCTTATCCTGGCAACTAGCTTCTCAGTGAGTGCACTACATTCAGTCTTAGTAAGTCTCCCTGCCTTAATAGGGACTCCCAAGTATCTGAATGGCATTGTACCTTCCCTGAAACCTGTCACCATTTTGATCCCTTCCTTAATTTCATCATCAACTCCATTAAAGAAAATTTCAGACTTAGTTTGATTCAGTACCAGGCCTGAAGCCTTAGAGAAAGAGGAGAATGCCCTCATGAGCAGCCAGATAGATTGAGGTTTTCCTTTACAAAACATCAATAGATCGTCTGCAAACATAAGATGGGTAAGCTTCAAATTCTTGCAAAGTGGGTGATACTGGAATGGCCATCTGTCAGTGGCAAATTTGATTAGCCTGGTAAGGTACTCCATACAGATAGTGAAGAGAAGAGGGGAGATTGGATCTCCCTGTCTCAAACCCCGTTGTCCTTTGAAGTAGCCAAAGTTGCTCCCATTTAAAGAAAGAGTGAATGTGGTAGTTTTTACACATTGCATCACCAGCTGAATAAAGTGGTTAGGGAAATTGAGCCCATGAAGCATATTTTCTACAAAATCCCACTCTATTGTATCATATGCTTTCTGTAAGTCAATCTTGAACAAGCATCTTGGAGTCACTGCTTTCCTTGCATATAGGTGGATAATATCTTGGCAAATAAGAACATTCTCAATGATAGACCTGCCTTTAACATTGTTATCGTTTATTGTGAATGTGGAAATTGTGAAAAGTTGTGCTACAGTTAGAAATACGTTGTTGAGGGAGTTTGTACTCTGGGTGATGATAATATGTACATTGTGAGGGAGGGGTACTATTACATAATGGTGGTACGTTGTTCAGGGAAGGGTACCAAAGTAATGTGAGCACGTTGTTAAGGGAAAAATGTGCTAAGTCATGGAGAGGAGCACGTTGTCAGGGAGTTGTGCTCTTTGAATGGAAATTGGATTGGCTATCGTATGTTCTTGTTGTTAGTGTTTATTCCTACTCAACCTCGTGTTTGACAGTGTATTCGTGAATACATGTGATGAACCCATAATGGGGAGCAGATTTGATAAATAAAAAGATTAGCTAACTTGGGAGCTATGGGATGCGTGAGGACTTGGTCAGTTTACCTAGAAGTCTAGACCACATAGATTATTTAATCACTTAATTTATTTATGTTGCGAGTTGTATCTTATTTTATATTAAATTTAGTTGGTTAATTTGTAATAAACATGTAATCGCTAAAGTTTTAATTAAAGTAGTTTGGTTTGTTGACCTTTGTTATTCACTACCTTGGGAACCGAGATGGTAACTCTCTCATTTACTTGGGATGTCTAGCTAAATGCTCCTGAATAAATGGGGATGTTACAAAGTGGTATCAGGGCAAAACGATCCTCAAGTTTAACCAATGAACAATAATGAACATAGGTTGTGTCTAATAAAATTAATCCGGGTAGAAACTGTTAGGAGCCCACTTAAGATTTGGGATGAGTTAGGGGCCCTTCACACCAAACTTCTGGCCCTTTATGTTTTGAACCGGTTACCTTGAGAGATATTACAATGTGGGGTAATTTAAAATGAATATCGTTTATTTCTCTTAGGAGTTTTGTTTGTCTTGTTTGAAAATTGTTTTCATTGATGATTGCTGTCACAGGGACGTAACCTTGCTTTTACGGAAGGGATGTGGTATGATTTTTAAGCATTTTTATAACATGTGGATATAAGAAAATTATGTTGGCATGTATGTGGGAGGCGTAATTATGATTAACATGTGAAGTAATATGGAAGTTGCGTGGAATTGTGAAGAATGTGATTTGGTTGAAATGTTGAATTCTTGAAATTTTAACCTTGATTACATTGACTGCCATTTATTTCTTCTTTAATATCCTTGGACGAAAATTTTTAAGTGTAATAGCCTCATGAGTTAGCTTTTATATGCCGCTGGTTTCATGCTTAAATAATATACGGTTTAGGAGAAATAAATATTTTAGTGGACAGTGGTCAAAATATTCCTATACAGTTATGTTTTCTTCCCATGTTTTTGTAAAAATCGCCATTTAAAAGTTACTTATTGTTTAGGTATGATTCCAACTCCACTGTTTAACAGATTCGTATATATTTCTAAATTGATAAGCCATGTAGCAAGAAAATATTTTGACATTTTATAGTGATTTTTACAAGTTGGCCTAAGATTCTGACAAATTGCTGTAAAATATCTGTTTCGACCAAAGAATTTTTAAAATGCATGATAAACTAACCTTATGATTTTTTTACTTGATTCTTTCTCTGGTGAATTTTAACTGTATGTATTTTCTAAAAAGTATAAGTTCTCAAGAAGTAATTATGTTATTATTTATTAATGATTTTGGGAATTGTAACATGTTTTCTTATCCTTGAAAATGTAAGTTCTGCTAAAATTTATAAGGAACTCTTTCTTATGTGAAGTAGAATAACATGTCTAATGATATCCAGAATGTGTTACCCTAAGCCTATATTTATAATTACATTAATTGCATCCATGTTTAAGTTAGACTTCGTTAGTAAGAATTAAACGCGCAAGTAATAAATCTAAATTAATTCAAAGGTTATAGTTATTTACTTTCCGATTAGTAACTTTTATTACATCATCAATTGATATTATGTTGAAAAAAATAAGTTGTCTTGTGTTACAATGTGTATTACATGTTTTGTGATGTTACAACAAATGGTTTGTTTATTCCTGTTGTTTGATATCTCGAACTTCAGGGACGAAGTTTATTTTGAGGGGAAAGGAATGCGATACTACAATTGTTTTGAGTTATTATTGTGACATCTTGTGATGAGATTGATGTATTCTATAATCGTAAAGTTGGATGGTGCTCAGTTTTGTGGATGTTTATAAATGTTGTTATAGTAGTCATGGGCGAACTTCGGGACGAAGTTCATTTTAAGGGGGTAAGACTATAATACCCCGTATTTTAAGATCATGGTCAGTCAATGGTATTTTATAAAAGTATATTGATAAGTATAGTTGTTATAAAGATATTCTATATAGCTATTTAATAAAATACAGTTTCATTTTCATAATTGTTTTATAAAATATATTTCTTATTTCTTAAAATTGTATTTTATCTATAAGTTTACGTAATAATGATAATAAGAATAATACGGTAATAAAAATAATAATATTATGACAATATTTTTTAAATTGGTAATATTTGTTGATATGGAGGAAGATTCCAACATTCCAATTATCCTAGGAAGACCTTTTCTACACACCGCCGGTGCGGTGATTGATGTGAAACATGGAGAGCTCACTCTAGAAGTGGGAGATGAAAGCATAACTTTTAATCTTGACAAGACCATGAGAGCTCCTCGTTTGCATGAGCCATGTTTCATGATTGATCATTATAGCCGAAAAGATGAAAGGAAGAAATCGGAACTCGAATGGAGGAAGAAAATTGAAGATGCTCCATTCAAAGAGCAAGTGAATTGTGACAAGGAGAGCTTGCAAAGCTCATCAAAATCAACCAAGGAAGAAGAGGATGGCCTCATTGGCCAAGAAAAGAAATTGGGAGAGTTGTCTCCATCTAAGCAAGAGATTTTCAATGATCAACTCAATGAAGTTTGTGGTCTTTGGGACGACGAGTTTGAAGGGATTTTTAATCCCTACATTGGGCATGCCATCGATCATGATCAACAACAAGGGGCACGGTCTATTGAGGACCTCTACCACAATAATGAACAAGCTTTTGATTACTTTTTCAAGGTGTTGAGCAACATCAACAACACCTTGAACATGCCCCCTTGACATCTCATCAAGAATGAGAGTTTGGTGGAGTCCTCCCTAAACCACCACTTGTAAATATTTCTAACTCCCTAACTTACATTTCAATTCTTGTATTGCATTTTTGTCATTTTTGGATTTTTATTTACTTTGATCAAAATAATTGTCATGTAAGAGAGAAGTGAGGGAGGGACTAACAACTTCAATTGATGTGTAGTGCTTTACCTTAGTGCGGGGATGGGAATTGCCTAGGCTATCCATGCCTTAGTAATGCCCCCACAACGAAGAACACAAGAAATGAATAAGAATGGAAGAATGGTAAAGGGAAATGCATTGTGCACGAATGGAATGAATCCGGGTACACAGGACCAGAATCCGAGCGGATTCCCAAAAATCCGCCCGTCTTATGCAATCCGAGCGTCCTGCACAAAAGACGCCCGTCTTGAACTGAGCTGAAATTTGAAATTTTCCCACTGTTAAAGAATCCGAGCGGATTCCAAAAAAATCCGCCGTCTCGAAGAATCCGGCCGTCTTGTGAGAAAGACGCCCGTCTTTTGCAAACAAAGGAAAACAAGCAAAAATCTCTCGGATCTGAAATCCGTCCGTCTTTGAAGAAATCCGCCCCGTCCGTGTTCGGACAATCCGAGCGGATTGTACCAAATCCGCCCGTCTTTAGGCGAGATTTCGCAAAGATTGAAGAAGCAGAATCCGCACGGATTGTGCCTAATCCGCACGGATTGCCCCTGCAGTTTTGAAAATTTCGGCCCCTTTATAACCCCTCCCACCTTCATTCATTCACTCATTCATTCATAAACACTACCCACAACATCAAAACCCTCACCCTCTCCATCATAAAAACAAAAACCCTCAACAACATTCAACAAAAACAAATCAAACCACCCTTCCAACAACAATTTAATCACTCCTTCTTCAACAAAAATCAAAACCAAGAACAAAATCTTCAACCTTTGAGTCGATTTTTGTTTTCATAAAGGCAAAGCCTTTCACCTTCAAATCGATTTGGGCATCCTACATATTGAAGATTTTTCATTCTTTTCTTGGTTAAGCTCATCAATGGCAAGGACTAAGGGTGCAACAAAGGCAACCAAGGCACCAAAGGCTAAGGCACTCTCACAAAGGCAAAAGGCTCTTCAAACAAAGAAAGCTTTGGCTATGGTGGTGGCAACACCAAACTTGGAAGTGCAACAACAACAACAACCTTCTATGGGACCATCAACATCCTCTACTCCGGTAATTAATCAACTTTTGCATTATCCGGAGGTAACTTTTATTTCCGATACCCATAGAAATACCTTTGTCAAGTTTGCTATGAAGTCATTACAATCCACCAAATTCATATGTAAAGATGCCTTGGAAAAATTGGGTGTAATTGAACAAACAAAAGCCTTTTTCAAAGCCATGGGGTCGGAGAAATTGTTTGAAACAAAGGAATTGACATACCCCTCCCTTGTCTTGGAATTTTTAAGTTCTTTGAAAGTCACCAAAGTTGAGAATAGGGAAAATATCGAGTTTCGTCTAGCTAATGTTAGTAGACGCATTACCTTTAAGGAATTGGGTGAAATTTTGGGTCTTAGTGATGAAGAAAGCTATTTCAAGAGTTATGGAAAGTATGACCCCGAACCTCTTTGGGAGGCAATCTCCGGGAAGAAATTTGAGGATTTTCATGCATGTCGTGCTCTTTTGGTCCATCATCCGGGCATAAGAGTATGGCACAAGGTTGTGGGAAATACCATAATTGCTAGGAAAGACACCAATCATTTCACAAGACTCGATTTTATTCTCCTTGAATCGGCTTTGAATATCGGAAGAATTCACACCAAGCCTTACAATTCTTTGAGGCTATTGGTTAATAGATGGCTTAATGTTGATAATGGGAAGAAGGGCACGACCGTTATTGTCAATGGCGGGCTAGTCACGGTTCTAGCTAAGCACTTTGATCCTAATTTCAATAAGGATAAGAAGTATAAAGCAAAGGAAGGTGGCCATCTTATTGATATGCACATTATGATTAACAAGTTCAATTGGGTCGCCCATAACCCCCTTGACACTAAATATGGATGGCTAACTAGTGAAGCTAGATCGTTCACCTTGCCCTCGAAGATTTGTCGCCTAAGTGTCCACCGGACTAATTATCTACTTCCCCTTTCCGAAGAAGCCGAGTATATCATTCAACAACAAAAGGGTGATCTTGAAACCCCCTCCTCTTCCATTATCATACCACCTTACCCCTTTGAGTATGAAGAGTTCAAGCCGGAAGGAATTGAAATTGGGAAAGACTATGTGACTCTTCTTATGCAAGCAATGCACAAGCAAGCCCATGAAGATCGGAAAAATGCGTATTTGGCTCAATATCCACCCCTCCTACATCTAGCTAGGCAAGGACTCCTTGATCCATCTTGTACTTTGCCTAGTTGGGCGGATAGAGAAGTCTTATTTCCGGGTGCATCTAGGGACGTGGTGGGAGATAATGAGGTTGTTGGAAATGATGAACAAGTTGATGATAATATTGAGGAAGAAGCAATGGAAGGAGAAAGAGATGGTGAAGATGATGATGAGCAAGATGAGGAAGAAAGTGAAGAAGAAAGTGACAAGGAAAGTGGCAATGTGACCACTTCTCATGAGGGAAGTGGTGATGAGGATAGCATGATGGAAGACTAGCAAGCCTTGGAGACTCCTACACTCCCATGGTTTGTCTATATCTCTTTGTATTTTATTTCATTTTGATCATTGTTGGTTTAGTCCTAGCAACATCAAAGGACTCACACCTTGGTACCATTGAGGTGTTCTTATTGTTCCCATTTGTAAAATCCAAAATGACAAACTAGTTTCATGCATAGCATAGTGTGTGCATGAACTATACCCATCCTTGGACATTAGCAATAGTGTCTCACTCGGTTTGGGGAAGTTAATGCATACACAACGGGAGGTAATCTAAATTATCCTCTCCGTCATAACAAAAACCATGCATCATGTAGTGTAGCTTAGTATAGAATTGCATTTAGTATAGAAATCATGCATCATCTTTGCATAATTTCCATCATTTTGGCCATTGAGGACAATGCCCATATTAGTGTGGGGATGGGAATTCTAACATTTAACTCTTATTCAAAAACCCATAAAAATTGAAAAATTTCAAAAATCATAAAAATTAAAAAAATTGAAAACCCAAAAACAAGTTCATTTCCTTTGTATATATTGTCTTGTATATATTGTGTTTGTTTTATCCTTGTTCACATTGATTGACTACGCCACATCCGAGACATGAGGATATTGAAGACCGCATGGTATGATCTTTCCAATCTCCTTTTTCCTCTTTATGTTAATGACTATGTGGCTTTATTTTGATTGATGCGGTATAATAATGTGAACTTAGGACTTGCATTTAGATTATATGACATATTAGTTGGTAGAATCATATGCATTAGGATGTTTATATGTTAGTTGCATCATGGCATGTAGTTGCATGTTAGAAAAATTTTGCGAAACCGTCTACTTGGGAAGCTTGACAAGTGTATATAGGCCCTAGTAGATGCTTTTTATTCTTAAGACTTTGCTTGTTAGAATACTTGTAAAACACCCTAGGATGTGTCATGCTAGTATCTTTTGACCCATGGATTAAGGCCTAGTCAAGAGTACCTTGTGGTGTGATAACTCCTTGGCTACCGTTTATTCCAAGGTGACCCTTGAAACCATGCATCCATCCATCATTCATCCATGTTCTACCATATTTTTGTCAACAAAAGGGAATGGGCACAAAAAGAAATCAATTTGAGTTCAATGAAATGAAAAGTGAAAGAAAGTTTGCAAAAATGCATCAAAAGAAAAGAGGAGCAAAAATAGACTCCTAAGCTTCAAATACAAGGCACCCTCGTTACTAATTGGGGTGACTTTGAAAATGTTCAAAAGAAATGCAAAAAGTTGTCAAGTATTGAAATGCCAAAAATCAAAAAGAAATGGCAAAGCAAGTGTTCTCAAATGTTATATGCCACAAGAAATTGGGGGGAAAACAAAAACAAAAGCAAACTCCCAAAGTGAAACTCAAATATCTATTGATCCCTTTATCCATCATATCCATTTTTGTGCATGGTAGAGAGGGGACGACCCTTCTTCTTGTCTAGGCAAGAGGGGGAATTCCGCGATCCTCCAGTGTTTTTAACACCATAGGGAGTCTACTCTTGACAAAAGCATTTAACGATTGAGGACAAAGGTACCCTAGCTTGACACATTTTGGAGGTGATTTATTGGTATCCTTCTAGGCTTAGTAGTTTGAACAAATTGCATCTATGAAGGATTGTGTACCCTTGAATTGCTTCCCTTGTAGATAATTTCCGCCACTTGATGAGGGAGTGGCTATTATTTTTGTAGATGCATCCATTATGTGTTTTTGTGTGCTTAATGCTTGGATGTGTCGCCATTTTGGCAAGACCCACCTTGTCTTGCAAGAAGGCATCCTACCTCATGGTTGTCTTGTTGTGAGTTGAAGGGGCGGAGTGAGACCCGCTAATTGTCTCATATCGGCTATATTATTAGGATAGGTTAGTATTGGTCCTAGTCTTTGTCACCTCTTTACTCGGGACGAGCAAAGGTTCGGTTTGGGGATATTTGACGTGACCATAATTGGCGCATATTTAGCCCCCGAATCACCCTTGTTTTCATGCCTTTTAGTGTCTATTTGGGTCATTTCTTATCTTTAGTTCCTTGTTTTGCATATTCTTTGAGATTTTGATCCCTTGGTAGGAAAGGAGTAAGAATCTTGCATTTTCATGGCAAAACAAGACTAAATAGATCAAAGTCAATGACCAAGCATCAAGGAGAGACAAGATTAGAAGGCCTTTGTACATATCATAGTAGAAGAGCAATGTTGAGAAAGGATCCTTGAGTCCCCAAGGAAATCCCCAAGGAATTTATGAAGAAAAGGGAAGAAAAAGAAGAAGTATCACGCTGACTGACAATCCGAGCGGATTGTCGCAATCCGCCCCGATCCCACCTAGCCACAATCCGAGCGCCCCACCTGTAATCCGCTCGGATTCCCCCTCAACAATCCGCCCGGATTCCGTGAATCCGCTCGGATTCCATCGACCAAATCCGCCGTCCCGACCCTAATCCGCCCGGATTCCTTCACAGCCGTGGTTGTCTTCTTCAAGCTACGAAAAGAGAAGCCCTTCTCTCCAAAAATACCGGCTTCTCCTTGCTCTACTTAAAAAGTGTAATTACTAGTTTAGCCCTTAGTTAACCCTAATGCATCCTCCCTAATTTTCACTATAAATACCCCATTAGTCTAATTAGAGGAGCATGTTCTTCTTATCAATAATTAGTGTAGTTAATATCAATCAAATCTCTCTTCAATATTGTAATCAAGTATTAATCAAGTTTTAATCCAAGTTTTAGTTCTTTAATCTCTCTTTTGTTCATCCTTTATTTTGGGTAATTGAAGATTATTTGGGTTATTATTGGGAGATTGACAACCTCTCAATCTAGCATTCAAGTACTTCTATTATTCTTGCTTTATTATTGGAATCATTAGTAGGTATAATCTCTTAATCCCTTGTTTAATTATTGTTAATTACTTTCATTTATTCATCATGTTTCATATTGTTGGTATGATTGACAACCTTGCTAGCATGATCAACATGATAATGAGTGAGTAGTCTCTTAGCTAGGGTTAATGGGTGATTAGGGGAAACCAACATGGGGAATGATTCATGCTTAAATTAATATGCTTTCATATCTTATTTGCTTGCTTGTTTTGATCTCAACTCATGCACATGTTATATTTGATGAAATGCTAAGCCTATGAATCCTTGCATTTACTATCATCTCCTATCTTTTCAATGAGACTTGTAAGACATAACCCAACTCGAGTCTCATTAGACCATGCATGTTGTTGAGTAGGGAAGATTAAGTCGACTTGTAGGTGTTGTACAATCTAATCGATTCGGCTCCGGGACCCAAACTTTCCTAGGATTGTAAGATATAACCCAACTCAATCCATCACAACAATAATTGCTTGCTTATAATTTGAGAACATGTTTGTATGATCATATCCCATGATTCCCCTATGATCCCATGACACCCTAGTGCCTTTAATCAATTGTTTACACCCCTTTAATTCATCTTGCTTGTTTATTTTCATTGTTATTCTAGTTTAGTAACCTTCTACAACAACCCAATTTCTGACACCCCTTAGACACCACTAGTTACAATAGAAATCTCATTTCAACTCCCGTCCCTTGGGATCCGACCTTTACTTGCCTCTTTACTAATTGTAGAGTTGCTTGTTAAGCTATAAATTGTGTTTTGATTCGACCGTGACCAACGACCACATCTATCTATTTGTGAATACTAAACGGACCGATCAGTCTCATGATAGTAGTATCCTGAGATCATCATATTAGAATTTCTGATAAAGCAATTGGCTCCTACTCAATTTCGTAAGACCCAGAGCATCAAAATGTTAACAAACCTTGACATCAGCTCGGTAGAAGAGCTCCTCTCCAACTGAACTTGCAGCGACAATGAGTATAAACTGCAAAATGAGGAAATGTTGGTCCAACTGTCCTAGTTTTCACAAAGACATATATCATTTGAGCAATCTTCGACTATTAAAGGTGAGAAAAAATGTGCGCCTGCCATGGTGACATCCCATAGAAGAAGCTCCGGAGCTTCTTTTACAACAACAGCATCACGCGATGCAGGATTTTCCATCCAGAGCAAAACGGCATACTGGTCAGAAAAACAAAAACACATACAGATGATAAAAACAACCGCTCAATTTTATCAAATTCGAACCTCATATTTACAAAATCGCTCAATTTTCATCAACTTAGAACCTTGTTTTTTCGAAATCGTTCCTAATGCAACACCTATTCAGCATATATCATTCCCGCTTTCCTTTAACCCAAAACTGAAACTGAAGGAAGGGAAGCAGAAATGGATATGAAAGCAAAAAAAAAAATTGAGCCATTCATAACACCTCATTATCATTCACCATCAGTACAAACAAAGCTAAACAGAGCGGTTGTTTGCATCCTAACCATCATAGTCTCGTTACTAGCATCTAGTAACGACGCCTTCACCAGCATACTTACTATATCGTTTGCTCTTTTATACGCAACCATTGTTGTCCCACCAAGCAATCCTTCCGCGATAAAGCATTTTACCAACACTGATCTATGTATTTGCCTGTTCTCTAAGACTAGAGCAGAATACAAAAAGCATGTCTTCACGTCATGAGCTTTTAATCTGTCATAACAATATCTGATATAAGGATTTAAAGAATCATTTGTGTCGCCTCTTCTACGAAAATCTAGACGTTGCACTGCAAGCCACCTTTGAAAGGGATTGCTCTCTTTGTCAAGGCACTTCCAACAAATGAAATTATCAGTGGAGAATTGTGAATTTACGAAATCGCTCATCAATTGTGAATTTACGAAATCGTTCAATTTCGATCAATCGAGCCTTATATCATCAATTTATTATTGAATTTTTCGATCAATCGAGCCTTATATCATCAATTTATTATTGAATTAACAAAATTATATGAATATGCTCAATTTTGATAAAAATTATGAAATTACCTCAAAATTGCTCGAAATCTTTTGCTGAAATTGCTTAATTTGATGAAATCTTCTTCTAAAATTGCTTAATTTGATGAAATCTTCTACTGAAATTGCTTGATTTGATGTTGTTTTGATGAAAATCGCTGCTTTGATTCTCCGAAAACGAAAAATTTGGGGAACTTTGCGGGAAATTGTTTTGTTGTTTTTGTAGTGAGAGAATTTGGGCCTGTTTTAGTTTAAAGAGAGGAAGTATTTTGGCCTAAATGAAAAGATTATGAAAGACCCCAAATTTCAAGCCCAATGAACAATTGGAAATCAGTCCAATGTAACAATTTGGTGAGGCCGGCCGCCTCGCCATAATTAACGGCCTCACCGGATCCGGCCTCTATATATATATATATATATATATATATATATATATATATATATATATATATATATATATATATATATATATATATATATATATATATATATATATATATATATATATATATATATAATCGGGATCTGTGACATTTAACAAATTTACGGTGCGAACCGCATTTAACTACTAATACCCCTCACTTTGTGTACTTTTTTTTAAAACCACAACTGTCACTCACAATTTCCCATTACACTCCCGTACATCTCACTCTTATCCCCGACGGTGACGACTTCTCTCATCATCACCACCACCGCCCCGACGGCGACATCACCGACGACCGCTCGCGACGGCGACGGTGGCGACTTGTCTCCCATTGCCTTCCGACGGTGACGTTTTCTATCCTGCTGTAACCCTAATTTCTTCATTTTTATGTTGTTTATGTTTCAGCTGATTTATATTTTTTTATTTTTGATCTTTATTAAGCTTCACATGTTGATTATTGAAGCTCAAACGTATATAATTACTGTTTTAATTGCTATGGTTATCTGTTGTGTTATGTTGTCATGTGTTTTGAGGGGATGCGATTGATTTTTCTTGTTGGCGTCTTGGTGTGAGTTCATTAAGTGGTATGCTCGGTTGTCTTTGTGTTTTATTGGTGTATTTTAAGTCTAGATACACATCTCTTACATACAGGATACGCATGCTCCTTCTATAGGATCCACACAATGTTTCATGTATGCGATGCGATAGCTTGTGCATGTCCCTCCATTTTATTTTCATGTTCGCGATTTTTGTGCTAGATCATAATTCAGAAGAGTCTCACGGTTTGGGCAAAGTCCACAATTAGGATGCCATCTTAGGTCTTTGTTATTCTGGATACACATTTGTCACTTACGGAATACACATGCTTCTTTTACTGGATACACAAATTGCTTCATGTATTCGGTAGCATTAGCCTATGTATCTTATTATATAAAATAGTTCGCGATTTTTTTTGTGCTGGGTCATAATTTAGAACACTCTCACCTTTTTGGGCTAAGTCCACAATTAGTATGCCATATTAGGTCTTTTGGTATTCTGGATACACATTTGTCACTTACGGAATACACATGCTTCTTTTTTTATGGTTACACAAATTGCTTCATGTATCCGGTAGCATTAGCCTATGTATCTTCTAATATTAGCATGTGTTCTTTGTGTTCATAGTCTGTACCTTACCTCTAGATATAGATCTCTTACTAGCGTGGATGACAAAGTGACAATATCTCTTTTAAAAATGGATGGAACTATTTTAATGTTTGCGATTTTTTTTTGTCTTTGGGTCATAATTCGGAAGAGTCTCACGTTTTTTGGGCTAAGTCCACAATTAGGATGCCATATTAGGTCTTTTTGTATTCTGGATACACATTTGTCACTTACGGAATACACATGATACTCTTCTTTGGATGCACAATTTGTTTTCATGTATCCGGTAGCGTTAGCCTGTGTGTCTTCCAATATTAGCATGTGTTCTTTGTGTTCATAGCGTACTTTTACCTCTAGGTATACATCTATTGCCTACAACATACACATGCTACTTCTATAGGATACACATGCTACTTCTATAGGTTACACATGTGCGGGAGTTGTGTCGAAATAGAATTAAATTTCATCTTAGTTATTTTCAGTTTATTTTTTTGTAACTAATTTTCTTTTTTTCCTAACTTGCTAAAAATGTAGGTCCAAATACTTTATTCTTAATTAAGTCTACATAATCATCTATGGAAAATTGGTGCAATGGGTGTGTTGTTAATATTCTAGCAGAAGATAAAGAAAACTTTATTAGTAATTATGTATCTGAAAAGCAAACGGGAATGGAGTTTTCATTTGATCCGTTAAAGGAAGTTACCGTCAATGGCACAAGCTCTGAAGCACAATATGATGTTTTTAATAATCAACATTTAATGAATGAGATATTCACACGACTTGATTTGTACGAAGATAAGGCAAATATGGCAATGGTTTGTAGAAATTGGTGTCAACTCTTTCTCATACATCGAAATGCACCTCGTGTTGACATGGCATTCTTGGGGTCTTTAGTTCTAAATGATTTGAATGGGGTACGGATTGCTCGTAGGAGTCCTAACATCCTTTATCAAAGCTGCAAATGTTTTTTAACGGACAATATGATAGCAAAGTTCATCCTCCATTTTCACCAGGCAAAAAATGAAAGTCCTAATATGCATCTTAACATTCCTAATGATATTGCAATTGGCGAAGTGTTGTTGTTTCTTAGAGCTCGCCATCCGAGACAAGAAGCACAAAGAATTTCCATTGCAGCAGATTTGCTAATTACTCGTGAAAATTTCTCTTTTTTTGATTTCCCTTTCCCGCTTGACATATAGCGCAAGCTAGTTTATGTGTAATTTTTCTCTTTTTTTTTAGTAGTTATTATGTATAATTATGTAGTTGTTATAAACCTTTGTATAATTATGTACTTCTTTTGTATAATTTGTAGTAAGTTGTTTAACATTTTGCGTACTCTCTATTTGTAATATAATTTTTTACTTTTGTATCCAATATTAGCATCATCTTCTTTTGTATAATTTTTTACTTTTTTTAGTTTAATTTTATGATTTTTGTCCCGTTTTTTTATCCTTTTTCCGTTTGATAGATACATAGCTCTTATTTCTTAGTTAGATACATGTTTTACAGTAGTTAGATACTTACATCTAGCACGCTAGATTCACTATTTAAAGTTTGGTAGGTGTGTCTGTCAAATGTCATTGTCTCACTTTCTTTCAGATTTGTGCTTCCTATTTTTGCTTCTTATTCCATTTATCTTCTTCACAATGTAAAATTCTTGTCATTCGTGAATAATGTATTTTATCAATGGTATTTTTTGGTTTATAGATACACATGTTTTTAACCACACATTTTAATCATATTTTCAGATTACCACACATGGATAAGTTGACGCTATATAATGATGGTGCAAGTACAAGCAAGCAAACCCAGAATGCTATTACTAAGAGAAGTCGATGCAAGAAAGATGTTAAAACGAATTTAAAAGATGATGATGGCTTGGGGCAGTGTTATTTGAGGACACGTATGTCACCTAAAATGTTGTTGACATTTATCAACAGTAATTTGAGTGCAAAACAAGTAGCTGATGTAAAGGACATAGGCTTTGGTAGGGTTCTTAATCTCCGGACAGATATGGTTCCAGGTGCTCTTGCGCATTGGTTAGTTACCAAATTCAACATATCGTCATGCTCCTATATGAAAGGGCAACTTCAAATAACGGATGAAGATGTTCATTTATCACTTGGTATTCCTATGGGTGCAAATGATGTCACGATAGCTTCCTCGACTGATAGGAGTGTTGACTTTGTTGAGTTAAAGAGTAGATGGTTGAGACAATTCAATACAAAAGATCCCACAAAGGTTGATGTTAAGGATATATTACAACTGATAATTAGCCAAAGAGACGGCGGGGAAGAGTTTAAAAGAAACATTATTGTATTCATTGTCTCAAAGATTTTTGATGGGCGTAAAAGGGACTTGTGCCACTTACGAGTGTTGAAGTGTTTAGAAGATATTTCATTTGTTGCATCATTTAATCGGTGCAAATTTACTAGACAACAGATTTATTGAAGTTAAAAATTGGAGAATGTCTGGAAATGATAATTTTGCTGGGACTATCATGGTGTTCGTTTTCATCTATCTTGATAGAGTATCCTTCATTTATTTTTCAGTACCTCGGGTATTCCCAACAATAGCATCATGGACGAAAGAAAGGATAAAATCTAAGCTTAAGGATGAGATGAAGGATGGGTTTGGTACTGGAGGTGTTCTATGTCGCATTGTCAAGGCTACGGTTGTTCAAAGATGTAACTTTTACTATCCCAATACAATTGGATATGCCTGAGGCTTTTATTCGAGAACCTGAGGCTACTGAGCACCCAAAGCCGACTAAGGTTACTGAGGACCCAAAGCCTACTGAGGACCCGAAGGCTACTGAGACAGTGGAGGAGGACAGTAGCCGGAGCAGTATGTTTACTTTCAAGAAATTGGCAGAAGATGCAAACAATCTTGCTCTTGCCTATTCTAGCTTCTCAAAGTCTTTGGTAGAAGCTAGAATGAATTATCCTGAAAGTAAGATTGTACAACAGATGGCTCAAATTGCGTCTGCTTTAAGTGATTGCTCTTATTCATCACAACCTACAACAGAGGGATTGAATATTCCTGGGAATAAAGTTGATGAGTATGTCAGAGTGGAAGAGAAGGGAGCTGAAAAAGTGAACAAGAGAGGAGCTGACAACGTGGGAGATAATGGAGCTGTTTGTAATGAAGGTGATAGTGAGGAGCAGGATCCACTTACTAAGTTTGGTAAACTCAAATTTGATGATGAGGATGAGTTGTTGGCAGCTCTTCTTAAATTAGAAATTGCTTTGGGAAAACGGCCAGCAAAGGAGAAAAGTAATGTTATCAACAAACCAACTTGTGTAACGGCTTCAATTCCTGTTTCTGTCAACACCAAAGCTAAGCAAGCTTCTCCTATTGTTTTGGACTCTGAGTCTCAAGAGTTTGAGCCACTGAATTTTGAGAAGAAACAAAAATCTTCTACATTTGTTCGACGGTCTCCACGGTTTATACACCCCTCCCCTCCAAAGTTTACACCACCTTCCCTCCCATCGGATAATGATTTTACCCCACCTTCATTTAGATTACTAAGTACAGAATCACAATCACAAGAAGATGAGTTAAAAAAGTTCTGTGATATTGGTCTAAATATTGGAGATGGGGTTGAAGTTGTGGAACCACTTGTTGTTGAACCGATTTCCTCATTGCCACCAAAAGAACCAGTGCACATTACAAGAGCAATGCTTAAGAGAAAGAGAGTTGAATCACAATTTTTCAAATCTCCTTTCCTTCAGAGAAGTATTATAGTTGCTGGGAATTTGAATAAAGTTGAAAAAGATGTATTGGAATATGTATTTTCAGAGACATCTAATGAAAGGTATGATTTTTCTAACATTGTCTATGAATTTGTGTTAGACACTTTTTTTGTTTATAAAGTATGATTGTCGTAACTAAATTTTATCGATACATGTTTATTCAGTGAGATCATCTTCCAATGTGATAACCATAAACTTAGTCGGGCATATTTGAAGATGGTAGTGACAGGTGACATAGTGCCTAAATCTGTCATACATGCTTGGTGTTTCATTTTGAACGAAAGTGAAACACATAGAGCAGCCAGTTCACCGTATAGGGTGTATCTCCCGCAAACCGATGAAGAAGTAAGTTTTGTATAATAATCTGATGATATTCTTGGGATTACGCATGTTTATCTCTTTTGCAGTCATACTCCGCTACATTTTCTTATAATTTTTTTTCTAATCACCAGGATCCCCTTATTGCTACTCATACTACCGGCATTAATCACAATTTTGCGGGAGCAAATCTCGTAAGTAAATATTTGCGTTTTAAACCGCAAGTTTTTTATTCAATGTGCCAGTTTACTACTATTTTTAAACGCAAGTTTTTCGACTTTTTAACATGAAATTGCAGATTTTTGTTCCAATAATCTACGAGATGCCATTTGTGTTTTGTTTTAACTTCATAGCAATGAAGTTGGAAATCCTGCATGTGATGAAGCCAAAATCTGTGAATTATACAACAATTATTGAGTCTACGGTATGACCTGTAAAGTCCTTTTCTGAATGTCATATTTATTTTGGTTTGCTAAACAATTTTGCCAAATGCAGGTACAATTTGTTATGAATTGCTTGGTCCGAAACAAGATTCCATCTATACAAGACGTCAAGAATCTGGTGAGTGAGGAGTATATTCCGAAATCAAATATGGGTGATGGAGTTGATTCTGGGATTTATCTCATGCGTTTGTTGGAGAAGTACAGAGGCACTAGAAAGGGTTTCCCTTTGGGTCTAAATGATGTAAGTTATGATTTCATATAGTATACATCTAGCTACCTAGATACAATTCAATCAATTTGCTAGTCTATAATGTTTAAGATATATTCCAATTTGTTTCTAAACACATGTAATGCTTAACATATATTCCAATTTGTTTTGTAGCACAACCAAGTTAAGCTTTTTGCTGCAAGAGTTTGCTCTCAGATTTGTTGTTTCGACGGTAATAAACTGAAGGATAAACTCTTATCAAAAGCTGGATATTTGAGTTTTGATACGAGGTATCCCTCTATTCCTTTGAGTAAATATAATCATAAATTACTTTCTAATGAAGTTGTAATTTTCTTGATAAATTTAATTTTTTGTTTTGTCCCTTATTTTTTATAGATTTGAAGCAGTTGACCAAGAGTTCCAAATGAGAAGGCAGTCACAACATCAATGTCAACGTCAACTCACAGACACGGAACTTCTTGCTGTTGTAATGAAAAGGGGTAAAGGCATCGAGTAAGTTGTGAAATCGATAACATATTTGCACAATTAAATTTTGTTGATGCACTTTTATGTTCTAATTATATTCATTTACAGTTTAGACGAGACTCTTGTGAATACCGAGTGGATGCAAAGCAGTGTCGAAAAGGAATGCAAAGTTTGCAAAATCGTAACCTTTGGATAATGGATTTGGTAAGTTTTCCTACACCTTTATTAGTATTATTATTATTATTATTTATACTAATCTTTTTGTGATATTTAGAACATGATCATTTATATGTAGGTGCTTGATATGTATGGTGTGATGTGCACATATGATAGAACTGATATTCTCTACTTGCCAACAACAGTCCAGGTAGATAATTAAGATTCAGATTCGAAAATGCAGGTTTTCATATTCAAAAATGCATTTTTATACATGTTGATTCAGATTTGAAAATGCAGTTTTTAAGATGTATTAGTCCTCAATATCTAAACAATTTTATAATTTTCAGTTTGTTAAGCCCGCATTAAGGCCTCAGAAAGGGAATATTGTCTGGTGCCCTCATCTTAAGATGCACTACAAGCCTGAAAATGGAGCAACTATTGAAAAGGTAAATTTGTTGGGAATCTACCGGAAAAGTTGTTTTGGCGTTGGGTGGAATGTCATTGTATGACCTTTGTTTGCTATGACATTGGTAAGTGTTTTTCACAATTGGCAAAAATGGTAATCATTGGTTAGCTTGTGTGTCGGACCTCAAGAAACAGGAAAACTATATCTTGGACTCATGCAAGCCAAAGTTAGAAAAAGCAGATGATATTGAGGAGTATAATTCTTATGTGGAGGATATTGTATGGCCCCTACTTTTTTTGTTATATTTTTGCATTTTTATTATCAGTTAGGATGAAATTATTTTATTACTATTTTTGATAAGTTGTTGTCATTCAAAGGTGTTCCATGTTGCAAGTCAGTTTGAGGGCCACAAGGGTTACAATCATCTTAAGGGCATCATCTTGTTTACTACTTTGTTGTTATCAATGGACCTCGCAAGAAAACACGTAAGTTTTCTAAAAATCCTTTATTTATTAGCCGAAAATGGATGCGTTTTTTTAGTCTAATAATCTTAACTATATGTGTAGTTATGATTGCGGACTATTTGTTATGAAGTTTCTGGAGGGTGCAATACACGATAGGAAATTATGGGAGGACCAAAACTATTTCAAAGTAAGCTTGCCAAATTAGCTAAATGTCAGTTTTTCATTTCTCTATTTATCGTATTTCTTTGTTGTTATCAATGTTTTTTAATTTGCGAGAATATGATTGCTTATCGTCGACAAATTATGTTGAAACTACTAAAGTGGGAGAAAAATACTGCAAAGGTAATTTTTGAATATGTGGAACTGATAGATACATATATGTAGGGGAGATAGAATACATTAGTAGGGGTACACAATCTTAAATTGCTGGATAGACTTCTTTCAGTGTGTAGATACACACCTCCTGCTGTGTGGATACGATTATCCGGTCCACGAGGTTGTGAGGTTACAGATTCTTGGGCTGTGCAGATACATCCCTTCTTTGCTTGAATACACACTGCAATTGTCTCGCATACACACCGCACTGTCTCGCATACACACCGTGCAGAATGTGCGGTTACGCATTGTTGGTCTGTCTAGATACACATATCGAATGTGCGGTTACACATCTCTGGCCGCATACACACCGATAGTAATTTCTGTAGTAGTTTATAGTTAGTTATCCATGTCACCAAATGTCTCTCCACTAGTTTTAGAGTTCATTTCCCTTCACCAAATGGCAGATTTTACCTTCTCATCCTTGAGACGTTTACATTTTTTCTGTGCCTTCATATATGTTGGGAGGAAAACAAACACAAATATTCGTGTTCGGCGGTTTTACACAAATTTATTGTAAGACGGAATCTTTAAATCACTTTTGTTTAGCTACTAATAGAGTTTGTGTTTAGATCCGTTTTACAACTATATTAGTGTAAAATCATCTTACACAAGACTAACTCCCACTTTCCATTGATTATAATGTCTACTTTCATCAAGTTGGTAATATTAATATAGATATAGAAAGTAGATGTTTCTGAAACTCCAAATTTAGACACAACCTCGTGGTTATATTCTGTGGATACACACCTGCAACTAGTGTGGATACACATCTCTGGCTGTTTGGATACACACCATTTGGTTTGTGAATACACGACCCCGCCGCAGAGATACACATCCCTCTTGTTTTGTAGGCACTTATGTGCCGGAGATGTTAATTTTATTTTACATATAAAATTATTTTAAACTAACTTAACGTTACTTTTTTCATGTTTTATGACCAGGTGAGTTCGTAGATGGGAGTGTGTTTTGAGGATGTGTTGTGCGTAGGGAAATGTATTTGAATTTAATAGTGTTGTGTTCAAACATTCCAGGAACATTTTTGACTCAATTGTTTTTGTTCATCAAATGTATTTTTGTTTCAATCCTTTTTCAATGTATGGCTACTATTAATACTATTCAGTTATTAAATTCCTATTAAGACATCTTGCGGTTATTGCGTGGGTACACATTACTTGTTGTGTAAATACACATATATGACTTTCTGGGTACAGATACACCCCAGCTGCTGTGTGGATACACACCCATGTGAAGGAAATGTAGATCTATATACACAAACATACTCATATATGTTATAAATTAATTTGTCATAAAATTAAATGTGGATTTTATGCATGCAAACAAATGATAAAATAGAGGAGAAATCATGTTCTTACAATGGATATTTCGGTTTTATGGGCACAAAAGAAATCTCCTTTTCTTTTGTTCTTGTGCTTTCCTATGATGGAAGAATCAAGATCCAAGTGTAGTATCTCTCCTTAGGATTAATACCCAAAGCTTACCCTTAATTTAATTAATATTACATGAACTAGTACAATATTAATTAGAAGAAAATTGAACCAAAATATTATGTAACACTTTTAATATTTCGGTTTTATGAAGGAAGAAGAAGAGAGATTTCTATCTCTCTAGAAAATCTTATTTTGGATTAGTTGTAGAATCAATAATCTCTCAATTACAATTTTGAGTATGTGGTAAAAAGGAGAGGAAAAACCAATTGGTTTTTCCCTCTAGAAAACCGGGTGGGAGAGAGGCAAAGGGGAGCCAATGCATGCAAAAATTGTTCTTCACAATAAACAATAGAGTTGCATGGCTAGAGACTAGGGTAATCATCATGCCCTCCACTAATTAAAATCAACATATAATTAGCTTAAAACTCCTCTAATTTTCGGCACACTTGATAATATGGAATCCATATTATTTTTGTCAATTGTCAATATGTCACATGTCATATGTAACATAAATTTGTTATGTAATTTTTAACATATTAAAAATCAACGTATTAATAAAAATACGTCACATACAAAATCGACTCAGTAATATCATAATTACTTGTACCAAAATATTTTACCATTTATAAATAACAACAGATTGTATTTATAATAATTCATTCAAATTAATTGTTTCTATAAACAATAATTTCATCCGAGTAATTATACAATTTGATTACTCAGACCGTATCTCATTTAATCACATTTCAATTTGATACGTAAATTTTACTTCCAAAATCGTCTGTCAATTTTCAAGTAGTTTAATTAACTCGTAATATTATACGATTAATTAAATAATCAATTAAGAGTGTTGCCCTATAGGTATGACCTAGTCAGCCAATCATTACCGATATATGTTGACCAGTTGACAGTAACTATATTACTTCCCAATTGTATTCTTTATAATGAGATTTAAACATGTGATCATCATGATCAACAGTCGTGATCGCATAATTGTCGGAGGACACATATTCCAACAATCTCCCACTTGTCCTCGACAAGTGTGCGTCACCAATTCTCTTGTCCTATTACTATCTCCCACTCAATGCAAGGTGTCTTTCAGGTCGTACTTGCAAGTGATCATATCGAGAGTGGTTTCCTCGATCTGGAGAATAACTGATTGACCGGATTTATCTATCATAGATACATTCCGAGCGTGGCCACGCATTTCCAGTTCATTACTCCTCGAGTGGCCCTGAGATATTGTTATAACCCTGACTAGGGGTGGACAATTCCTATCGCACTCATTCCCTTCGACTAGCCACAGCCATCATAACCCAAAATATTTCCATTTGACCCCATTTACGAAGGTCGTAGTAACACAAATCAAAGTTAATCTGAAACTGTGCCACCTTAGGCGAATAGTCTTTAGTCAAAAGAATCAACTCATTTGAATACTATAGTAGCTCTCGCCACGACTAGGCTATATAAATTGCCAGAACTCTATAAGCGGTCATAAGGCCCGACAAAATGTTCCTAACAGTCTGCCTATGTGATCGACTAGTCATCTCACATGACTCTATGGCACTTGAACTTGCCATCAATCGCATCACACTCTAGTCACTTCGAGACGTCACCTCATGCAAGTAACTACGGGCAAATACAACGTTAATCCATGTTCACTTTAACGGGGTTCAATTGTCTCCACAACCCGTTTGGATATAACAATGTACAAGGTGAGTTAATAATAACTCAAACGACAAATGTCGACATCACACTCGGGTAGTCAATATCATATTACAACCTTGTGATAAATATCGTTAGTGTAAACACTTATTGATTGCAATAGAAGTTTAACATCCCATGTGTCCATGTGTTCAAACTTCTTACACTTGCATTTTTCTTTACATTCATGTTCTCTCTCATAGCATGAACTTTACCAAGTACACATCAAGGTTCCCGACCTCGGTTTTGGTTCTTTAACTTGAAAGAACTTTCTTATCGACTATCACATAACGAACGAATTTGTGATGAATGATATAACTTGTACTGATCAAGTATTCCATCCACACACACTGCACTAGGTATATGTTTTGTAGAATCTTGTAACAATTGACAAGATTATTAGCTTAGCACTTCTCACAAGTCCTAGCTTAACTAGGAAAGATTATTTTTGAATAACCTCTTATTCAACCAAGCATCTTTCCAAAACTTCTCATTTCTCTTTCTAGGCTTGAAAGAATTGGGATTCTCATAAATCCTCATATGTGCTCGGATTTTCTATAATATGTGCAACCTCTTGACACACAATGGAACATTCCGTCAAACACTGAAATCGCTCATCGGATTCTATTCGAGAATTCATGACGTTTCTATTATGGCTTACCAATCAATCATCATGCTCTTATGCATATGATTCATAATTGGACATGTACATGATTATTCTAATGGCGGAAACATTTATTTCTAATAATCATGAGATCAACCGTTCATAGGTTCAATGAATGACCATGACTGCTAATGGCAATTCCATTTTCATCTACATGAATAACCTATGTGAATGTTGATACGATGTGTATCTCTTAATACTAATCCAAAATCCCTTGATGTAATTGGATTCATCATAGTCCATTTTCATCCAGAATTGAAAACTCAAAAGCTTCTTTATGAAAGAAGGTATTAGCTCGTCATTCTTTAATGAGTGATGAGTTGTAAACATTCAAAGGATGATAGCTCCTACTAAATTCCATGTCTTCACATGAGAATTTCCTAACTCCCACTGAATTCTACACATTTCGAAATTGACTTCTCAATCGAAATTTATCAAGAATTGAAATATAAATTGCATTGCCAAGTTATTAGGATAAAACCATATATGTTCCCATCATATCCTTTCAAAATACCTATTTTGAAGTGGTCTCATCTTAAACCTTACAGAAAGAGATTTTAAATCTCTAACTCATTCATGTCATAATGATGTGTAGCAATGTCATTTATTAAACATAAGTAATATCTAATACACATCCTTCAAAATATCCCTTTTGGAAGGAGGTTTAACCATTTCATATTGAGGTTAAGCAATGACATTTGCGTGGTTAAAACTTTGGCCATTGAAGATATCGGTATATCAATCTTTGCAACTCGATCATAACTAGTATGTAACTTTGATTCATTTAGGCTCTTAAGTAAATCTCAAGGTTGAAACTATTGGTCAAAAATTTCATAAACTTAGTCAAAAACTTGTTAAGACTTTTCATTAGTCATTGTTTCTTCCAAAACTTTCTTTTGGTCTCCTCGTGTAGTTATCTTGAGAATATACTCTTATGATTACTTCACTTGGTCTCTTTAGTCATATAGAACTAACTTGAGACCATAGATCTCATCTATTCGGCATACTATGTAAATAGATATACCTTCATTCAAATCATTCTCTCTTGCGTAGATCTTCATTTACACAAGTACATAATTTTATCTTGCCTTGTGTTTTGTGTCCTCATTTTTCTCCCACTCTATCTTTAGAATAAATACACTATAGATTCAAAGATAGCATATGAGACACAAATTAATGATGTTGAAGTATAAGGAGAACTATCTCATAGATAGACTAATGGTTATTGATTTCATACGTGTACTTGGTGATTGACATTCCTTTAAGAGAGTTCATAGACTCAAAATCGCTTTATAAATGATCATACACAAGCCTTAAGCATGTGGACATATAATGAAACCCGTCATTATATTTGTCTATTAGATCACTTTAAGTGAATAATCTTATGTTTCCTAGAACAAGCATTTAAACATGAATTTTCAGAACATAAAAGGATAAATGATAAAACGGGTGACTTGGGTTGCAAACCAAGTCACCATCATCCAAAATACAACCATTATCCAAAATACTTTTCCATGTCGAACACGGAAACTTAAAGTTCTAAAAATCCAAAACATAACTTTAAAATAAGACAATGAAAAGCAAGGCTCCATGAAAGTTATCCCTAGCTTCTTGATGGTTTCTCATGCTTGCTTTTCCTTTCCCTTGTCTTTGCTTGGTGGAAGCCCTATTTACAATAAAAAGGGAGATACATTATCACAACTTTGCATCATAATACCATAGTTGAATTAGAAACATAAAAGAAGGATAGTCATTTACCTACTGGAGTGATCTTTCCAGCCTTAATATCACCAAGGTATTTGGAACAATTTCTTTTCCAATGTCCCATACCATTACAATAATGACATTTATCAAGAGGACCCTTCTTGATCTTTGAGGTGCTAGCTTCACAAGTCTTAGCATTGGTGAAAGTGGGAGCTAGCTTCTTGCCCTTTCTCCCATTCTTCTTGAACTTCCCCTTACTCTTAGTGCTTATGTTAAGCACATCCTTGGGAGGGTTCACATTTAACCCCATGTCCCTCTCGGCTTGCACAAGTAACTTGTGCAACTCCTCAAGAGACACATCCTTGTCTTTGCATGTTAAAATTCACCGGAATTGCACATTTCCCTTGACTTTGGACAAGGAGTGTAGAATCCTATCTACGATGAGTTCTTTGGGGATTTCAACCTTTTGAATTTTCAAGGTCTCGACAAGCTCCAATAGTTTGAGCACATGAGGGCTAACCTTTTGGCCCTCTTTGAAGTCGAGATCAAAGAATGCCGCGGCCGCCTCATATTGGACGATCCGCGGAGTTTGTGAAAACATGGTCACAAGTTTGGAGCAAATCTCATTAGCATTGCCCATTTTAAAGGCTCTCCTTTGGAGGTCCGCCTCCATCGCAAATATCAAGACATTTTTCATTGCGGCGGACTCCTTTTGGTAAGCCTCATATGCTTCCCCTAGTGGCGCGGTGGACCTAGTGGAGGGTTCGGGTGGAGAGGCCTCGGTAAGGTAACGAAGCTTGTCGTCACCTTCGGCGGCTAATTTGAGTTGGGCATCCCAATCGGAGAAATTTGACCCATTATTTTCAAGTTTACATCGATCCATAAAGGATCGGAGCCATGACGAACTAGCGAGAGGTGTGGCGTTAGGAGTTGGTGTTGGTGTTGCCATTTGTTATGAAAAAGAAGTGGTCTACAAAACAAAATATAAGGAGTAAAACAAATGTCATTTTAATAATACTCGTAAAAATGTATGATTTAAACAAGTTTTATGCATTTTTCTAGTGACCTCTACCCAACTAGATAAATGATTCCAAGACCCAAATTCATATCGACTTAGGCACGGTATGGCCGATGAAACCTTTATCAATATAACTCGGTGGATTAACGTTTTAATCGATTCTACTTTTAGAACTCTTGGTCGATAAAATTACTCTAATAATTATCTATAGCCCGGAACACATGCAACTACGGTCGCGAATACTTCCGTTGAGCTCAATCCAAATTTCGAATAAATGTGTCCATGATCCAAATCCACATCAACTTGGGCACGGTATGGCCGATGAAACCCTCATTAACATGAACTTGGTGATTAACACTCATCACCCACTTCCCCTACGTAACAAGGTTTGTACCCCGGTAGGGCCGAGTGCACTCCCTCGCGAAATAGGTTTTCATGGTTTCTACTATTTGGTAAGGCTATGTCTCAATTAATTCTTTTAGCGAGAGGTCATGTCAATTTATTATCTATCACGTTTTAAGTGAACTAAAGCGGTGAACTACAATAATTCTAATTGACACGGTCGATAAACTCGATAAAAAGATGATGATGCATGTTTTAGTTATGGCGATTTAGCGATGCATGCGACATAAAATAAAATGCAAGTATAAAAATAAAAAAATCCTAGTATGGCCTTTCCTAAAATAGAAAAACTATTTAACTATTACATATTCGGAAACCAACTCCATTGGTCCCTTGAACTTCGGTTGTGGCACGCATCTCGAGGTAACACCGTCTTTATGTATCACCATTCTTGAAGAAATCCGTCTTTGGGAACTCCGAGATAAATAAAATTACATAATAAATTACATAATTTCCTATTATACATTTGTAACTAAAATAAAATAAATCTATTAAATTACAAAACGGTGATACGAGATCACAATAAAATTACAACCGAATCGATATTCCCATACATTTCGGGAAATACCAATTAAAATCTAAGGCCATACTAAGAAAAATTACATAATTCAAAATTACATAAATTAAAATTATGACATTCATAAAGAAAAATGCAGCATTATAATATGTATGAACATGCTCAATTTTATGCTAAATCGCCTTTAATTAGCCAATATCGTATATTACTCGGTTTTTACGGATTTGCGTGATTTCAACATTTTACAATCACAAAAATTACATAAATTCATATTTATGCATAAGTTAATTACCCTAACCTCTTAGGACTCAAAATTTAGTCTTCACTAATAATTTGACCATAATTAACGCGTATTTATAAAATTGTTCATTAATGGACTAAAAATTACAAAAATAAGCTATAAACTTCAAATAAATCACAAAATTTCAAATAAATTTAAAATTTGAAATTTAAACTCATGAACATTCTGGAAAAATACCACGACACTCATAATGTTCAAAAACTTAGGTTAAAAATTTCGAAATTTTCCGAAAAACAATGTTGCGGTTTATCGGTTTTAACTAAAATAATCATAAAAACATGGGAAAAATTATATTCATTAACTTTTCAATTTTAGATCTGTAAAAGATAATAAAATGCAACATTAGACGTTTTTCCTAAGTCATAGATTATGTTTTATTAATTGTTCACTAATAATGTCACTATTTATGCTATTTTTCTTCAAAAATCCATAAATCATGCAAAAAGACTTCTTTATAGACAATTATTTTACACATATCTTGTAAAATTGCATGTGACAACATATTAATTTTCTATGACCAGATTCAAAATTTAACTCATATTAACCTATTTTTCACATAAATCCGAATTTAATAATGAAAAATCCATTTTTCGAGCATAACAAGTCCACAAATTATGAAAATTTACTGGTTATCTCAAAATAATATATATGACAACATATCCAAAAATCAACTGAAAATTCGAAGTATAGCTAATTTTAGACTGAAAATGACATTTTTACTCATAAAATCATATTTAAATGCCATTATTGTATAATATGAACAATAAAAATCCGTAAAATTAACCAAAATATCCTAAAACATTTTAGGACCAGAAATATTAACATGCATGAATTAATTTGGTGATATATCATAATAACAAAAATTTTACAAGTTTTATATGTTATTCTTATAACTCGGAAAAACTTTTAACCGATTTGCATGCAAACAACCGTGGCTCTTGATACCGATTGAAGGAAATGTAGATCTATATACACAAACATACTCATATATGTTATAAATTAATTTGTCATAAAATTAAATGTGGATTTTATGCATGCAAACAAATGATAAAATAGAGGAGAAATCATGTTCTTACAATGGATATTTCGGTTTTATGGGCACAAAAGAAATCTCCTTTTCTTTTGTTCTTGTGCTTTCCTATGATGGAAGAACCAAGATCCAAGTGTAGGATCTCTCCTTAGGATTAATACCCAAAGCTTACCCTTAATTTAATTAATATTACATGAACTAGTACAATATTAATTAGAAGAAAATTGAACCAAAATATTATGTAACACTTTTAATATTTCGGTTTTATGAAGGAAGAAGAAGAGAGCTTTCTATCTCTCTAGAAAATCTTATTTTGGATTAGTTGTAGAATCAATAATCTCTCAATTACAATTTTGAGTATATGGTAAAAAGGAGAGGAAAAATCAATTGGTTTTTCCCTCTAGAAAACCGGGTGGGAGAGAGGCAAAGGGGAGTCAATGCATGCAAAAATTGTTCTTCACAATAAACAATAGAGTTGCATGGCTAGAGACTAGGGTAATCATCATGCCCTCCACTAATTATAATCAACATATAATTAGCTTAAAACTCCTCTAATTTTCGGCACACTTGATAATATGGAATCCATATTATTTTTGTCAATTGTCAATATGTCACATGTCATATGTAACATAAATTTGTTATGTAATTTTTAACATATTAAAAATCAACGTATTAATAAAAATACGTCACATACAAAATCGACTCAGTAATATCATAATTACTTGTACCAAAATATTTTACCATTTATAAATAACAACAGATTGTATTTATAATAATTCATTCAAATTAATTGTTTCTATAAACAATAATTTCATCCGAGTAATTATACAATTTGATTACTCAGGCCGTATCTCATTTAATCACATTTCAATTTGATACGTAAATTTTACTTCCAAAATCGTCCGTCAATTTTCAAGTAGTTTAATTAACTCGTAACATTATACGATTAATTAAATAATCAATTAAGAGTGTTGCCCTATCGGTATGACCTAGGGGATCAACTGATCACCACCGTCGCACGACAGTAATGTCAAACTCTAGTCAGCCAATCATTACCGATATATGTTGATCAGTTGACAGTAACTATATTACTTCCCAATTGTATTTTTTTATAATGAGATTTAAATATGTGATCATCATGATCAACAGTCGTGATTGCATAATTGTCGGAGGACACATATTCCAACACCATGGCTGTGTGGATACACACCTGCATCTGTGTGGATACGCATTGTCGGCTGTCTGGATACACATCCCTGGCTTTGTGGATACACATCCCCGGCTTTGTGGATACACATAATGTTCCTGGTATAGGCCATTGGACAGTTACACTTCAAAATAAAAGGATGTGTGGATACACATACCCGGCTTTGTGGATACACTTCAAAATAAAAGGATGCTTTAACCGACCTGTCAATTCAGTTTTAGTTGTATTCTTTTTCGATTAATTGCAGCGTTAATTATTTGGGTTTATGTTTATAAAGATATGGCGTGCATTAAGATTTGTTAGCTTGATACTCGATTATATAGCAACACTTAGTTGAATCATTTATACTTCACTGGAAAAAACAAAAACGATGATCGTATACTATGATTTTTTATTGTTACTATTGTCCTCGGTTTGATTGCCTACTACTCCGTAATAGTTTTAAATTGTAAAATGTGGATTCTAGCCCATCTTTGAAGTTATAAAATATAACCAACATTATAAAAAGTACAGTACAAATTAATAATCCGGAATGTAATTGCGGATTTCAAAACGAATATCACTGAAAACATCATTATCACCTTCAACCCAATCCACCGGGTCGTTTTCCCATGCAAGCGGAATTGTCCCGAACTCAAAGGAAGGCCCCTGAGCATACAAATATGCGACCAGTCCCAAATCATCTCTATTAGCAACCCATAAATATGGTCCTGACGGAGGATTAACGTTTTCAAACCACCACCTCGAAGCTTCATTATTAGAAAAAGCGCGCTCCAGTTTGCGAGATTGAAGGAAGCATTTGCGCTCATCTCCCGCTCCAAACTCAATCATTGCATGTCCCTTGAACGACCCATTGTAAGAAATAGCCGGGTGTATAGCTTGAACTAAATTTAATCCAGCACCCCGAATAACTTCTACTAATCTGTCAAGAACTTATGAGAGAGTTTCCTTTCCAAACCCATCTCGTGTGCTTGGAAAATTATAAAGAATACACATCACAGGTTTGACGTACAATATTTCGGAATGGCGTCCGAAACTTTCTACTGAATCAAAGGATTCTACATCAGATTCATAGGATGCATCAGATTCATAGGATGCATCAGATGCATCAGATGAATTATTAGAAGACATAATGGTTGAGAGGGAATTCAGTATAGATTAAGTTTGAAGTTTTTTGAAACAAAGAGATTGTAATACCCTTCTAAACACATGAAAACCTATTTATATAGAAATAATTAAGGCAGATGCAATGCATAGAGTTGAACGAATGAATGTTTGGTGTGAAACCAAGAGAAATGTGTAAATGTGTGGTAAATAGAAACGTTGTAAATAGTCAATGTTTTTATACAATGCATAAACGTTGTAATTAAGGCAGATGCAATGCATAAAGTATGTTTAATTAATGCATCAACCAAAAAGAATCCAAAAAGAATTGAAACTCATTCTTCTTTTAATTCCAATTTGGATTTGCAATTGCAATTGTGTTTTACATGTGCGGTTGTGCCTCTTTGACAGATTTTATTTTTGTTCTTGAAAAATTTCCATGTTATTTGTGTTGCAACTGTCAGTTAACTTAACATAATTTAAAATATTTAACATGTTTTGAGCAAAAATGTAGCCAATTAACACGAATAAAGGAAGTATAGGAGTAATAAATCACGATCTAATGACGGAGTTAGAATTTACTGTTAAGAGGGAAAAAACTTTCAATAAAGATGAAGTTTCAAAAATTTAATTAAAAATTCAAATTCCTCAGTTTTCAACAAGTCCGAGTGACTTTTACTAACCCCCTCGCTCCACCAGTGAGGCCATCATATGTCTATGTCAGTAGTGAGTCGTGTAGCACAAGTGGTGTTTGTGCGCTTAATTTTGAAGGCTTTGAAGAACTTAAGATCACTGAATACGCCACTAACATAGGAACAAAGAAAAATGTCATTCAAATTCCTCAGTTTTCAACAAGCCTCTTTGTTCCTACAATGAGAAAACTCACAAAAATCCCTTCCGGAATAAATACCCTTCAAAGGATCAGGATCCGGTTATCAATTATTACAATTGTTGTTGCTGCCTTGATCGAGACAAAGAGGGTCCATGTTGCAAGTAGGAATGGACTTATTGATGTTCCCAAGGGTGTTTAGTCCCACAATTTATGATTATGGTGCCATAGGAATTGGGGGCTTTGATGAGTAGCGCTATCATATCACTTGTGCAAGAGATTACTTCAAAGAACGTCATTCGCTCATACCGATTAACACCACATGCAACATTCAAGATACGAGAAAAACTACACCAATTCACTATTCCCATTGTTTCATCAATTTTTTAAAATAAAGAACTTAATCTTCAATTTGTATTTATATTTTATTTTTAATTATGTGTGTCACACCTCGACTTTTGAGGGTACACAATAAAAGTTTGTATAATAATAGAGAAGCAAAGTGTTTGAACAGTAAACGTGAGACATTAGACAACCAAACAACACTTCGCGACTTGGGCAATTCCTACTATCATGATGCGTTAATTAAACATACTTCTTAGAAGTCTTTACTTACTAGAAAGACCACTATTTAAAGTCAAATACAACATACTTCTTAGAAGTCTTTACATACTAGAAAGTTTTTAGAATACTTAATACAACTTAAACTTTTTCTAGCTGAAATCAAACTGGACTCACTTTTGAGTGGCTCGACTTGGGCAATTCCTACTATCATGATGAGTCATTTCACCGCAAGCACGACATTTCCTCAAGGGCTTTGTATTTTCTTATCTTGCCTTTTCCTTGTTTGAAGTAATCCGTCTTCCGATCCCTTATTCTTACACTTTTCGGTGGTAGAACACTAGCTTCAGACGGTATTTTCGAGCCAATAAGCATCTCAATTTCAGCTTTCTTGTTTTTTGACTTCCCACGCTTAACTGAAATCATCAATTTCTCGTTGAAAGCGCGAAGAAGTTCAAGCAGCTCATCACCAAGTTCCTCATTATCTTCAACAAGCGAAATCAAGTAAATACTTCCGACCACAATTCACTTATCTTACTTTGGTGGTTTTCTATTGACATACAATCAGCTAGGAGGGTTGTCCCAACAACATTAAAAATGGGACGACAAGTTGCATATTTGCCCCATCTGTCTAATAGATACTCCGTAGGGATATCATCAAACCCTCTATCTTTTAACACCCACAGAACATGCTTACAAAGTAACCCAATCCTTTCAAACATCTTACATGAACAAGAAAATTTATTACCACTTAAATCAACTGTGTATACCTTGTCTTTCTCGCGGTCCATTATTGAAATATGCTCATTGTTGTCTTCAGTTGTCCTCGGTGAAAGACCACAAGTAAAACACGCACTTGGAGTTCTTCTTGAAATTGATAAAAACAAAGTGGTGGTGTAAACTTGAGAGGTTTTTTTCTAGAAGGAGAGGTGTTGATAATTTTGGAGAAGAGTTCTTATCATCGGCAGTCACCTTAGCATATTTCCAACGCTGCGCATCCATAGCCGATTGGAAACGCATCCAAAACTCAACAAGAGTGAGGTGCGGGTTTGTGAAATTTCCAAAGAAGCTATTCTCATATTCTGACCTTGATGTTGTGCGCATAATCCCACCAAGATATATGTCTCTGAAGTAGGCAGGAATCCAACTTGAACGAATGTCAAACATTGACTTCAGCCACTCATGATCAGAAAGCTCATACGAAGAAAGGATCGATTTCCATCTCAATTCGAATTCTTGTGTATCAATCTCTCCATCCCAAACAATAGAATTTATTTCCTTCAAAAAGTTTGTGTTTTGGCAAATTGTCGGCCCGACTTTGTCTGGCAACTTTTTCATTATATGCCACATGCATAATTGGTGTTGTGTTTTGTCACCAAACACATCTTTTACAGCTTGATTGATGCCTTTGCATTGGTCAGTTATAATTGTAGTAGGATAGCAATCACCCATAGCCTTCACAAAATTCTCAAATAACCAGGTAAATGATTCTCCATCTTCCTTTCTTAACAAACCACCTGCAAAAGTGACGCATCTTTTATGGTTGTCCACACCAGTGAACGGACAAAACACCATTTTATATTCATTGAAGTTATAAGTAGCATCAAAAGAGACGGCTTCCCCAAAAGGGCATAGTTTTTAATTGAGATTGGATCTGCCCAAAAAACCTTACTTAGTCTTTTTTCATCATCCACGTCAAAGTCGAAATAAAATGATGGAGACATAGCCTTTTTCTGCATGAAAGTCTCCAATAACATCTCAGCATCATATTCCTTGATATATTTCTTAACATCCCTTGAAAAGTTTTTGAAATCTTCTAAAGAAGCCCCAACATTTCTCTACCGTTTTACATATTCCTTAAACATTCTAAAGGAATCCACTGGACCATGATTTACCCTTGAATTATCCATGATCATTTTCTTGTGAAAGAGATTCAAATTCCTAGATGGTTTCATATGAACCATTGTAGCTGGGATAACCATTGCGTGTGTGTGTACCTCAACAAAATCATAAATTTGGTATTCACCGGTGTCAATTCTCTTAAAACTAACCTTAGCTTCACATCCTGATCTCGTAACAGTCCTCTTTCTTTTAGTCCCCTTGTTCTTACTTTTGCCTTCTTTATTACACACACAGCGCTTGTGTGTAACAATCCCATTAACCAATTTTGTTGAATCTAACCTTGGAATAAACCCACAAACTTTTGCATATTTGTTGTAAAAATATATTCCATCTTTCAAATTTGAAAATATCATACCGTTGATTGGTTTTAGATCTTCTGGACAGCTTGGGAATCCAAAAATTGTGTTTTCAGAACCAACTTGTGGGGTTTTTACAAGACAATTTAACCAAAAGGTTGTTATTTTTAAGGCAAGTACATTATATTAGTGAAATCAAACCTTGTAAATGAACAAACCACAATTTTTTTACCTGGTGCATTAGTCAATGGAATCACATGAGGTATATCATTGTTCATTAGAGCATCAACATTAGAAGCAGTTATACTGTCTGCACAGGAAATGACACACAGTAGGAAACGCATTATTTTCCAGTACTAAAATCAGCAAAAATATAGTCCATAGGTACACATTACTATGATATTAGATACAATAGTTAATGTATTTAGATACATGCTCACGCTACATTTTGTGTACCTGTTGCATCTGTCAAGGGAAGTACAACCATTATATCTGAGGCATGGACATTAGTAGCAGGTATACTATCTGCACAGGTACACATCTCATTCAAATTAGATACAATAATTCATATGTCACTATACATCAACAATTTGTGCAGAGAAAAAGAAGTTGCGATTATCAAACTGCTAAACATTCATCCAAAAATTTTTAAATGCTATACTAGCTTAATTTTTTGAAAGACTGCTCTACGGTGCACAAAACCATAATCAATACGAGTATTTATCGCATACGGAGCACAAATTTTCTCACCCAAGCCACATTAGGTACACTGTTTTAACTAGGCAGATACACTGTTTTAGCTAGCCATATACTTTTTTTTTTCAAAATAGCTGGAATCATGTATCTAACAGCCAGAGATGTATCTTTGGCTAAGAATTTTATTCTGTCAGAGATATATCTTTGGCCCCCATTAAACCCCCCAAAAAAAATACAAAAACAGTCAGAAAAATTATCCAGAGGTAGAAAAATTATACAGAGGTACACATCTTTGTGATCCTAGATACACTACTTCAGTTTTGTAGATACATGTATCTGACATCCCGCAATAAGTAAAAACATTAATTTGTACCTATAACTTCTTCTGTTATTGAATCATCCTCTTTTCTGTTATCACCTACAACACCTTAAGCAATTTCAGAAATGGATCCCAAATTTAATTGGAAAAATAGTTCCAAAAAATGTATTTACAACAATAATTCATACCTGAATCAGTAGAAGATGATGAAATTATAACCATCCTAAAAATAGTATCAAAACACAAACTAAATTACCATCAAAATCTCAAAATACAATTTACTATTAAAATTGGTAAACCCTAATTTTAATAATTTCAATTTGTTCGAACACTAATTTACGATTTAAATTTTGTAAACCCTAATCTAAGTAAAAGCTTACCTCTTAGATTCGCATGTTACAGGAACAATAATGGCGGAAAGTAGGATGATTTGCAGCAATAAAGATTCGCGTTTCTTCGAACAATTTGTTTTTTTGTTGTTGGGATGACTGTTTAGGTGAGGGTGAGTTTATTACAGCGCTTCAACTTTCCTTTTTAGACGGTTCGTACGATAAGCTAGTTCGTACCTGAACCCGCCATATATATATATATATATATATATATATATATATATATATATATATATATATATATATATATATATATATATATATAGAGAGAGAGAGAGAGAGAGAGAGAGAGATAGAGAGGTGAGATCCGGTGAGAACGAACACTCGGTGAGAACGGTGAGAATGATATTTATAATAAAAATTCACGCGCGTCTTGCTCACATCCAAACTCCATCTCTCACATTCACTCAATCACATTTTAACTTCCCTCTCCCTAATTCTGATCCACGACCAACACCACCGCCGGTTTCACTCCTTCCCATCCATCAGCACCACTACACGTCACAACCACCACCAGCCACCGCTGATAGTCTTCACTGCTTCTCAAATCATTTCCTCAGAAAATCCCCAAAATCAATCAACAATTAATCTAATCATCATCAATGGCTGACATCAAACAACACTTTTAGATCCAATCATTAATGGTGAAACTCCCTCTGATTCATTAAATAGCACTGAATTGCCTTCCTTAAAAACGTCCCTACTCTCTCTGCCAGCATCATTCCTCACCTATACACAAAAATCTCCGATTTGAAAAACACGAAAATTATGTATCTGGTTAATATATTTATGTATCTGGAACCAATTAATATGCACCTAGTGATTAATTTTGTGTATCTATATTAAGATACATTAAATTAGTGGTTAGATACATCAATAATTGGTGTAGATACATTGAAATAACGAGAAACTAACGAAGGGGATGGTATTGTCGGAGCTCGGTCGGCATGACAATGGAATTTTGTGATGCGTCAGATATGATGGGAGTGTAGTATTGGCTGATAAATGGCGACCAAAAATGTACCGACAACGGTAGTCCAAGCCTTTACCAACCTTTTTATGTTAACATTAGTGGTCGTCGGCGTCTGGTGTTGGTGGCGTCAAGTGTGCGAGGTGATTAAATGGGTTGTGAAGGACTCATTTCCAATCAGCCATTGTCGGCGATTTTGGATGCGGAATAAGGGCGAAGGGGATGCGAAGTGGGATGCGAAGGAGGGCGATAACGGTGGTCATCTCGGTGCTAGCGTATTGTCAATGGCGGTCAGTGACGGAGCTTGGTGTCGGCGATGGTCGTCGGATTCTGGTTGTAAACGTAGATTAGGATGAATAGGATTTGGATTTGGGATTTGGGATTTGGGCTTTGGGTAGTGTGTTGTTAATAATGGGTTGGGCTGATAGTGCGTTATTAATAATGGCCTAGATAGTTCGTTCTCACCGTTATCACCGAGTGTTCGTTCTCACCGGATCCTAAATCTATATATATATATATATATATATATATATATATATATATATATATATATATATATATATATATATATATATATATATATATATAGAATTAGGATCATGTACGAACTAAAAGTTCGATGCGAACATACGAACTTTAATATCCCTTAGATTAAGAAAATCTATGGTCCCCTTTTTACACACCAATTGCTCCTGTTAACACATTACCCCAACCTTATCCCTTATCCTCTCGCATCCCCACCTATCCCATGATGTCAGCGTCCGCAACCTCGCCCGAGCACGCCGCATTTGTCGCCGGCGCACCAACTCTGCAACCGAGGATCTCACACAACATACATATTTGTCTCATCTTCACACTATAATCGTCACCGGCTTGCTGGCCATACAACTACCCTAATTAGAGTCATTATCGATCGTAATGGACCTTATGTGACTCGAAATCTCCCAATAATTTCTTCAATGCGGTTTGTTTTTTATATTCTTCTCCGTTGGTCATAGTCTATGATTTAAATCATGGATATTTAATGTTTTGTTTTGGGTCGCGGTGGAGAGAGAAGGGTGTTGGAGTGGTGATTCCGTGCTGGTCGTAGGGACGACGATGCCTATGTGATGTTATGTTATATGACAAGGCTCCGGCGACTGTTAATGGGGTGGTGGTAGGGATTTGAAGGTTCACTTATTTCTTCTGAACTTTATGAATTGAGATTGTAAATCTACAGCAATTTAAGAGGAGTTTCAAAAATCTAGGTACGCAGGGCTTCATGTCGGAGAATTTCGAAATTAAAAAATGTTTTCACCTGGCCAAAATTAATGCAATCGGTGCAATATGTGCTAGCGTTGAGACAGTTGTCACGGTGATGGTGCATGACGTCAACTGGTGGTAGCGATGGTGCTCAATGGTATCTAGAACTAATGTGTTTGAAAAAAAATATATTTATGTTGTAAACACAAAGTCAAGGTGAAAATCTCACCTCCGGGATTTACTCCACCGTCCTCCCAGAAGTCTACATTTACTACAGTAAATATGGCAAATGTCTTTGGTGCATTTAATGTATACACACCGTATTACGTTGTATAAATACCGTACTCGATGAATGAGAAAACACACAACTTTCACTCTCAATCTTTCACTCTCAATCGTAATCTTTAACACGTTATCAGCACGAGCTTGCTCCGAATTCGCAAGGTATCATTTTCAAAATACTCGTAATAATTTAGCTCTTATAAATTTTTTTTTTCAAAACAATTACATTACTAAATAATATTTTTAACATGGATCACCAATGTCATGGAATCACCACTATTTTAAGTTATATCTCAAATTCTAACATATATTTCATCACCGAACCTACTAATGACTTACCTATAAATATCCCTGTTGTTTGCCCGCAACCGCAACCACAACCACAACCACAACCACAACCGAGTGAACCATCGGTTGTTGCCCCACTTAATCAACACTTATCAAAACCGATCCGGGTCAACCTCAATAGTCAAGTAGAGGAAAAACTCGAAAAGTGTCACAAAACCCATCAATTTTTCCCCGAAAATACAGCAGGACCGTCTCGCTCAAAAAGGGCAAGAGACGATCAGGTATCATCTGGATCAACCGAATCCACCTGTGGCAAACACCATAATATTAACGCTACTAAAACGGTCACCGCTGTCGGCGGTCCCTTAGGACCACCTAGGCCGACAACATCAGCCAAGGTACACACTTTGAACGATGACCTCCATCGACCACCTCTCATACCGCAAACCCAAAACTTCCCCAAAACTGACAACAATATGCCAAGTCCCGATATCCATAAATCATAAGAAAGGAGATATATATTTTGTGTATCTTTGAATCGTAGAATAAGCAAGTTTGATTCATAAAAGGTAGAATAACATAGGTGAAAAAAAAAGGGTGGGGAGTGATAATGAAAAAAAAAGGGTGTTTGAAAGAGTAAGCATATAGTGTGTAATAATTGATAGATACTAGAGTTTGATGTGGTGATGCATAAAAATGACACACGCAAGACAATAAGTCATGGTCTCCTATCCTTCTACTAATAAATATAGGTGGTTGGTAAGTTACATATTGACAATAAGTCATGGTCTCTTCCTTTTATTATAAGACTAGTACTAGGTTGTATGTGTAAGTTACATATTGACATACATATATTATTTATATGTATTATGGGTCATAAATTCTTCTATATACATTATATCTTGTACCTAAATAGTTTATGTATAGAAAAATTATTAGCATCTAAATTACATATATAAGTACCTTTTTTTTTGTAATAGCCTTTTGTTTTATTTTATTTTTGCTAAACATAGTTTATTTTACTATTACAACCGACGCTACAGTATTTTTAACCCCTATAAAACCCTTATAAACTCTATCATTTTACTCACTTCTTCTCTTATCCAAAATCTTCTTCTCTTATCCAAAATCTTCTTCCCTTATCCAAAATCACGAAAAAAAATGGATAATAATAAGGATACAATACCCGAAGACGATCTCATGCGCTCTATTAAGAAAAATCTTCGTGATTTAGAAACCCGGCTTAGTTGGTTAATGATAATAATAATTGTATTAGTTGCCCTTTTCGCTATGTTTTTAGCTCATATTATGAATAATAAGTAAGTTTTATGCATATTTAGCTCTTGTTACATATTGTTATTTATGCTTTTATATTAATTTTATTGTAAACTTTTGATTAAGCTGAATTATCTTCCTTTAAATAATCTTAATCTATGACCAATTTGAATTATAATATATGAATCACAAGACCACTAACCGCAATAAGTTAATAATGTTGAATTAATTAAGGTAGAAAACTTGAACATAACTATTCTTATTTTCTAACAGTTTTTTTTTTTTACGTTACATAGAAAAATGTCTCACATTGCCAAAAGAGACTTCGATATTCTAGATTTATCTGGGCAGAAATTCCTGCTATGGAAAGACGATGTCATAGCCCATTTGGGAGCCAAGGGCCTCGAACATACTGTTGAGGTAGGTAATTTTGGTAGCTACCAAGAAAAGCAACAGGCTCATATATTTATATGACATCATATGGATGAAGGGCTAAAAAATGAGTATTTGCGAATAAGAGACCCTTCTGAATTATGTGCTCGCCTTGAGGAAAGGTTTGGACATCAACAGTATGTCCTACTCCCTAAACTTCGCCATGAATGGGAAAACTTACGTTTCCAAGATTTTACTTCGGTAAACGAATATAATTCGGCCCTATTTCGCATTGCCTCGCAATTGGAGTATTGTGGTCATGAAGTTAGCGACTTCACATAAAATCGAGAAAACATTCTCAACTATGGGCAAACGCAATATTGATTTTCAAAGACAAATAAGGCAAAGCAAAATTGAAAAATTCACTGACCTTATTGCAATACTTTTAGTCGCTGAACAAAATGACAATGTTTTATTAAAAAAACGATAATTTGAGGCCAAGTGGATCTATTGCAATACCTGAGGCAAATTTTGTTGCTAGAAGTGGGCGTGGACGCTGGATCAATAAGCGAGGACGCGGTAGAGGACGTGGTTCTGGCCTAAGTAGAGGTCAAAATACGTTTAAAAAACCACATTACGGAAAGCGGAAGGCTTATCCCAAAAATATTGAAAAACCTAGAACTACTTGTAATAAGTGTGGTCTAGGAGGACACTGGGCTCGCGCGTGTCGCACGCCAAAACACTTTGTCGACTTCTACCAGGCATCCATCAGGAAAAAGAATAAAAGGCCTGAGGCACATTTTATTACTGATGTCATACCATTAACAACCAATATGCCTAAATCAAACATGGTTGAGACTGACATGCTTGAATCAGATATGATCGAAACAGCAAACTACTTTCTGGATGATGGCGCAGGGAGTAGTGGATTCAATATGACATCTACTATGTAGAAAATATGTTACCTTTATTTTAAATCTTACTATGCATGCATGTTTACTATGTTTTTATTTCTTACCTCAAATAAATGTAATATACTAGTTTCCTTTTTCAGTGCATTCTAAACATAATTACTAAACAATATTAATAGTCTTTATTTTAATGTTTTAGATATGACAACCGATGCAGAAACATGCTTAATAGATAGCGGCACAACTCATACTATCTTGAAACAGCAGAAATATTTCACTGAATTAATGCCAACCAAAGCATATGTGAATACTATATGCGGCAACGCTGAAATAATTGAAGGTTGTGGAAAGTCTATCATCATACTCCCAATGGGAACAAGCATAACAATATAAAAAGCGCTATACTCAAGCAAGTCGCAAAGAAACTTGGTCAGTTTCAAAGATATGCGACAAAATGGTTATCATATTGAAACCATGACAGAAAATTCTAAAGAATACTTATGCCTAACGATAATAAAATCGGGCAAGAAATGCATATCTGAGAAGATGCCATCATAATCTTCTGGTTTATATTATACACATATAAATCCCATTATAACTAGCATGATGTCATCAACAAAAATAAATGATAAGACCACATTCACTTTGTGGCATGATAGGTTAGGCCATCCAGGACCTGGCATGATGACAAAAATCATTGAAAGTTCATTGGGACACCCTTTAAAGAATGTCAGGGTAATAAAATCTAGTGATTTTCCTTGCAGTGCATGTTCACTGGGAAAATTTATTACAAGACCATCAATAAGCAAAATTAAGAATGAATCACCCGGATTCCTTGAAAGGATTCAAGGTGATATATGTGGTCCAATTAATCCACAATGTGGACCATTTCGATATTTTATGGTACTAATTGACGCATCTACAAGATGGTCATATGTAACGCTTCTTTCCATAAGGAATTTTGCTCTTGCGAAATTACTTGCTCAGATAATCAGACTACGAACGCAATTTCCAGATCAGAATATTAAGAAAATTCGTCTGGATAATGCGGGGGAGTTTACTTCTCAAGCATTTAATGAGTATTGTATGTCGATTGGCATAGATGTTGAACACCCAGTAGCACACGTCCATACACAAAATGGACTGGCCGAGGCAATGATAAAAAGATTGCAGCAAACAGCTAGGCCGCTACTAATGAAATCAAAATTACCAACATCAGCATGGGGACATGCTATTCTACATGCAGAAACCTTAACCCGGTTAAGGCCTACTGCATATCATAAATTTTCCCCCTTACAACTGGTAACGGGACACCCACCAAATATATCACATTTAAGAACATTTGGTTGCTCTGTTTTTGTACCGATTTCTCCACCCCAAAGGACTAAAATGGGTCCACAACGAAGACTGGGTATATATGTTGGATTCATTTCTCCAAGTATTATTAAATACCTTGAACCTATGACTGGAGATTTATTCACGGCACGATTTGCCGATTGTCATTTTGACGAACATACATTCCCAGTCTTAGGGGGAGAAAGGAAAGTGGACCAACGACCAAAAGAAATTACATGGAATGCAGATTCATTATTATACCTTGATCCAAGAAATGGTTCTTGTAATCAAGAAGTACAAAAGATAATTCATTTGCAAAGTGTTGCTAATCAATTACCTGATGCATTTACAAACTCAAAAGGGGTCACAAAGTCTCATATTCCAGCAGCAAATGCGCCTGCCAGAATTGACATTCCTATAGAAAACTCTGACAAGTCAATAGCAGAACAATCTATGGCACGTAGGAAATATGGGAGACCACCGGGCTCAAAGGATCTCAAACCTAGAAAATCTAAGAAACAAAAGGAAATATCATGTGATAAAGATAGTGAAGAAGAAACACTACTAGAGTTACCGAGAGATCAAACTTTGGAAAATGTAAATGATGACAACCAAGAAATCTCAATTAATTATGTTCATACGGGAATTGAATACAGCCGAGTAGAAGTCAAATCGACGAAATATTTGTATGCTCCATCGCAACAGAAATCATGACAGACAAAAATGATATTGAGCCAAAATCTGTTAACGAGTGTCGTCAAAGACACGACTGGCCAAAATGGGAGGAAGCAATGAAAGCAGAATTGAAGTCTTTTGAGAAAAGAAGAGTTTTTGGCCCGATAATACAAACACCAAAGAATGTAAAACCGGTAGGGCATAAATGGGTCTTCATCAGGAAACGAAATGAGAAAAATGAAATTGTAAGATATAAAGCAAGACTTGTTGCACAAGGCTTTTCGCAAATGTCAGGAGTTGATTATGATGAGACATATTCTCCTGTAGTTGATGCAACAACTCTAAGATTCCTAACTGGCCTTGCAGTATCAAAGGGATTACACATGCACCTTATGGATGTCGTGACTGCATATTTATATGGGTCACTTGACACTGATATATACATGAAAATCCACGATGGAGTAAAAATGCCCAACGATTACAACTCTAAACTACCTCGGGAGATGTTTTGTATCAAACTGCAAAAGTCTTTATATGGATTAAAGCAGTCAGGGCGAATGTGGTATAATCGTCTGAAAGAATATCTTGTGAAAGAAGGTTACAAAAATGATCCCATTAGTCCATGCGTTTTTATTAGGAAAACATGTAATGGATTCACAATCATTGCGGTGTATGTCGATGATTTAAACATCATTGGAACTCCAGCCGAGCTTGAAGTCACGGCAAAATATCTAATGAAAGAATTCGAGATGAAAGATCTCGGACGAACAAAATTCGGCCTTGGACTACAAATCGAGCATCTTAAGAATGGAGTTCTTATTCACCAAGAAAATTACACCCAAAGAGTCATACAAAGATTTGGAATGGCTAGATCACATCCACTTAGTTCTCCATTGGTTGTTCGTTCTCTTAGTGTTGAAAAGGACGAATTTAGGTCAAGAGAAGCCAACGAAGATATCCTAGGACCAGAAGTACCATATCTTAGTGCAATAGGTGCATTAATGTATTTGGCAATTAGTACTCGACCAGATATAGCATTTTCGGTTAACTTACTAGCAAAGTTTAGTGCATCACCAACTAAAAGATATTGGAATGGAGTTAAACACTTGTTAAGGTACCTTCAAGGAACCCAAGATTTAGGATTATTTTATCCTAGAAAGAAAGATGCTACGTTGATTGGATATGCGAGATCTTTGGATACTTGTCGACCCACAAAAGGCAAAATCTCAGACAGGATATGTATTTACATATGGCGGTACACCCATATCCTGGAAGTCAACAAAGCAAACTTTGACTGCCACATCATCAAATCATGCAGAATTAATTGCATTGTACGAAGCTTCAAGAGAATGTGTATGGTTGAGATCCATGATACAGTACATTGAAAAGGAATGTGATATCAAGACAAGTGATCATCCGACAATAATATACGAGGATAATACGGCGTGTATAGCTTAAGTAAAAAAAGGCTATATCAAAGGAGATAGAACTAAGCATATAGCTCCAAAATTCTTCTTCACACATGATCTTCAAGAACAAGGAACAATTGACATCCAACAAGTCAGGTCAAGCGAGAACCTTGCAGACTTGTTCACAAAGTCACTACCATCAAAGCAATTCCAAGAACTAGTTCGCAAGATCGGAATGAGACGGCTCAAGGATATGTGTTGAATTCAGGAGGAGTACTATATGCACTACACTCTTTTTCCCTTAGTCAGGTTTTATCCCATTGGGTTTTTACTGACATGGTTTTTAATGAGGTAGTACCCTTCAAAGCATATAGTACAATCCAAGTAATTATAAGGTAAAATTTCCAAGGGGGAATGTTGTAAACACAAAATCAAGGTGAAAATCTCACCTCCGGGATTTACTCCACCATCCTCCCAGAAGTCTACATTTACTACAGTAAATATGGCAAATGTCTTTGGTGCATTTAATGTATACGCACCGTATTACGTTGTATAAATACCGTACTCGATGAATAAGAAAACACACAACTTTCACTCTCAATCTTTCACTCTCAATCGTAATCTTTAACAATTTACACTGCTTTTGAATGTATACAACGTGTGTTGTGTATTTGGGCAATACAGTATTTCACAAAATTAATTACGGAGTATGTTAGAATAAAAGGATGCGCGCAGCTTTCATTATAAGGAAATTAAAAGTTTACATGAAATTGGTGGGGAGCCGAGAGACAATCTGGGTTCCCACACCCTTAGCAACAGCAAATCTAAGTCTAGTAAAATGTAAGCGGCCACCCGAGCCCCCGCATCCTGAGATACCGAGAATTTCTGGATCCTCTTGAGCAAGGGAATAACATCCGAACCCAGCTCCCCAAGTGAAGAGAAAGAGAAAGGAAGGAAACCATAACCCGCTGCCGCGCAAAAATCTCCGTACTTAGCACACTTACGCTGAGCAGCATCAGGGATAACCCGGCCAGGCACAAATCCGTCATCCCAGTCTGAGTCAAAGGAGAAGACCCTGTCAAGTCAACGCACACATCATGCTCTTTGTCCCAAGAATAAAGTAACAAATCTGCATGACGAAGAGAGCCACCATGCCCATCAACCAAACCGATATCAACCTCCTTTCCCGGAGTAATACCAGATCTATTATTATTATTATTATTATTATTATTATTATTATTATTATTATTATTATTATTATTATTATTATTATTATTATTATTATTATTATTATTATTATTATTAGTGTAAGGTATACTTTAGATATGCGGATCATTATAAATGTAAAGCAATGCATCACGCGTTCACGTAACTAAAACTCTATGTCGATAAAGCAGTGTAAATACATTTTAAGTGTATCTTAGAGCCTAAATTTGGGATCCGTCTTCCTCGTTGGAACACATTAAGTTGCTAGATACATATCTTTAACTAGCTAGATACACTATTTTAAATTGTTACATACATATTTCTAACTAGCTAGATACACTCTTTTATGTTTTTAGATACATACTTCTGGTTAGCTAGTTACACTCTTTTAAGTTACTAGATACATATCTCTATTTAAGGATATCCGTTCCTCCCTATTATGATCCAATTCCTCCTCGAAAAGGGCGCACCCTATCTTTTTAGGGTTTACTTTTGATTTCACCCTCGTTCCGTTAATAAGGGAAATGATTAAGGGTTGGATGTAGCGACTCTGCGTAACGGGCCGCTTAATCCAACCCTAAACCTCTTTCCGTCGTAAATTTAGGATATCCAAAACCCAATTATGATCTTATTCCCCCATCGGAAAGGGTTCACCCTATCCTTTTGGTGTTTGGTTTTTGTTTCCACCCCCGTTCTAAATTTGAATACCCTTCCCCCTCGTTTGATCACATTAAGTTGCTAGATACATTTCTTTAAGTTGCTAGATACATATATTTACCTAGCTAGTTACACTCGCCTAAATTGCTAAATACATATTTTTAACTAACTAAATACACTCTTTTAAGTTTTTAAATATAAACCTCCACCTTAGAATATACATTCCTTCTCACCTTGTAAGATACATACCTCTAGCTAGCTAGATACACTCATTTAAATTGCTAGATACATACCTCTATTTAAGGATATACGTCTCCCTCGTTTGATCCCATTCCCCCTCGAAAAGGGTTCAATCTCTCTTTTTAGGTTTTAGTTTTTGTTTACACTACCGTTCCGTTAATAAGGGAAAGGGTTTAGGGTTGGATTAGGCGGGTCCGCGTAGCTAGCCCAAAACCCTTTCCCGTCTTAAATTTAGGTTACATGTCCCCTTTGTTTGATTCTATTAAGTTGTTAGATACAATCCTTTAGCATGCTAGATACACTCATTTAAGTTGGTAGTTACATACCTCTAGCTAGCTAGATACACCCCTTTAAGAGTCTAGATACATACCTTTAATTTGCTAGATACACTTCTTTAAGTGTCTAGATACATACCTTTAATTTGCTAGATACACTTCTTTAAGTGGCTAGATACATACCTCTAACTAACAAAAGTTGTTAAAGATTAAATCTCGGTACAAACCAACCCAAAACATTGGTGATAGCAAAATTTGAATACCTGCAAGATACCTCCTTTATGAGTCAAGTTTGAGATACATACCCCTACTTAATAATACCGTCTCCCTCATTTGATCCCATTCTCCCTCGGAAAGGGTTCACCCTATTTTTTAGGGTTTAGTTCTTGGTTGCACCACCATTTCAATAATAAGGGAAAAGGTTAGTGGCTGGGATTGTGAATCAAGATAGTGTCTTTCAAATTTAGACGATTAATCAAACACTCTTTCTTTGATTAAGGTAGTCCGCGGTTGGCTAAAAGTTTGTATCTAGCGTAAAATTAAAAAGAAGTATGTATGATAAGGAAATTTTTTTTTACAATTAACACGGTAATGATGTGTAATTGGGATCTAACGTGAGCTTCAAATATGTGTATTTAACAAGCTAAAAGTTTGCTAAAAGGACCAATTTGTACTTCCAAGGTACATAATTTTAAACTTCATGTATGATGTACCAATTTTGATAACAACTTGTTCAGCAGCCTTTCATTTCAAATTCAGGAACACGTTGCACCCTTAGTACACATTTAAGTACAATACATTTATCTAATTTAACAACGTTAAACAATTTACAAAAAGGTGACTAATTGCATCACTTACAAAAACGTAAGCATGAACTCTAACACAACACACTAAACCTAATGGTAAATAGGTAAATCGGAAACGGCCTTAAGACACACAAAAGGACCCAATAGGCATGCCATCAGAGTATCAACCATACGTTATATAGTATTGGGTTACCAAACACAAGAAGATGTATTATATTACATTTAATTTATAAGATGATGAGGACGATGCTTCTCTTTGAATCTCAGAAGACGCAAACACAAATCACAGGGATCGCCGGCTCCTAAAATGTCGATGAAGGCACCTAACATAACAAAATGGAGAGAACAAATGTTTAGGGAAATTCACATAAACATGGAAAATAAAAATTCAAAGATATTTTCACTAGAATTGAATACATCTCATATCAATACCACATCATAGTAAACAAAAAAAATGAAAAGAAAGAGAAGGTAAAGTGAAAGAAGCAAAACGATAAAGGAGAAACCTAAATAAAGATGGGTCCACTTCCACCAAAAAACAAATCGAGTTCCCAAACAAACCCAAATAATCGAGCCTCTTAAGTTCAATTAAGACTTTTCGATGTCATAACCTTAGAGGCTTAACATGATCATCCATTACCTTCTCTTTGCCATTAGTCATCCATCTTCTTAATCCCTAATTCTTTGACTGTTTTGGAGGCAAAACAGCAACTCCAATTAGGATTTTTAACCCAATAAGCCTTACAATTTAGTTCTATGACTACCACTTGAGTCCTAAACTTTTCATTTAAACAATGAAGCATTTCGAGAAACTCTTCGACATTCAGTTCATACGAAAACTATGCTAATGCAATTTCAACTTAAATAGTAGATCAGTACCTTACTACTAAGACAAATCCTACTTTTCAACACAAGTGTAGTTCAATTCGATCAGACTAAAGTAGATACATACCAGATGGAGAGAGAATGTGATCACTTACAAAACTTTTGAAATGGAGAGAAAGCAATCAATGCACAGGTTCGAGATTGTGAGCTAACAATCTATACATATTTTAAAACTATTTCAGCTACATATTAGCTTTAAATTCTCTCTCATTCCGCATTTCGAGAAACACGAGATTCTTTGAGACACAAACGTAATTTTATACCACTAAAAAGCAACTAATTTATCTTAAATGACAGCTAAATTACTAACTATCCTGCCAATTACTAACATTGCAACAATTTGGCAGCATAAACATAATAAATATCATGTCATACTTGAAAGAAGACATATTAACAAATTGTTACTAAGTAACAAATCCGACTTCAACTCAACTACAATGCATTAAAGCTAGAGAAACAACAAAAAACCATAACATTCCAAAAATCAAACAAGGAACAGATATAAGTGCGTGCAAGCGCATAAGTTTTGGTCAAATTAGAGCAGATACATAAAGGAGTCGTCTTTTGAACTTGGGATTTACACAACCATCGCCAAAAGCAAGAGTGCCTTAATACTAACATATTTAATCAAAGAATGTTCATGTTCCATCGAATTCTATACTTGAAAATTTATTCTAAAAAATTGAACTTTGCTCCAAAAACATGCTAGCTACTTTATAAAGTATAGTAAAATTCATTAACCATTACCTATACCTTCTACATTATAGATTAATCTATGTGCTTCTTCTACAATTGTTGAAACATCTTGTTCAACTTTAACATCTGCAATTTCATTCACAAGACAAAACCTAATTCAAATTGATGTTACTATTTTAAAAATAAGGGTATCTAGAGAAAACAAATCATACCCAAATAAACATAACAAGATGAAATGGTTTTAATTAATTAAAATTTCAAATGAGAAATCCTAATTACCCATCTGCTACGATCAATCGATTTCATCATCGATGATGTCAAATCCTTAGTCGAACGATAACAACCGATGCTTCATCCTTCACAAACCTTTATCACCGTCCCTTTCCACCATTAAATCTATGGGACCGCCTCAAGAAAACCACCAACATCTTCACCTTTTACTATCTCGATACGGGCGTTGATAAAGACTATGCCGGTAGGAAAAGGAGAGATCAATTAGAATCACCGACGTTGATGGCTTTGGAGCTACGTCGTCGTGAGTTATGTTGGTGCTCCGGCGGTAATGGTAGTGGCGTGGTTGCGAGGAGTTTGGTGTAGAAGGAGAGAGATGGAAGTTTAACGGGTGGGGGGTGTGGCTAAGATTTAGAAAAACAATGTATTGTAATCTGACAGGCCATATAGAGTAGTTCGTACGGTTCGCACCGTACTTTAGTTCGCACCTGATCCCGTCCCTATATATATATATATATATAATCTTTATGCTTTATATGATGTAAAAATGTTAAATTAATGATGGTTTGATGATTTATTAACAAACATTGTAGTTTTTTTTTTCGACAATAGTAAACTGATATAAATAAAAGAAAGTCTACATAACAGTCAGTTATATATTACCCATTGTCAAATGGGCGGGTACCAAAATCTACTAGACTACTCGACATCCAATTAACCGAACTAAACTCTAAGGTAGAACAAAGTGAAAGACCAAGACGACTTTTCTTGAAAGGTGGGTAATAATCATCAAAGTGAATCGGGTAGTCATCTCGCCTCTTTGTCTTCCTATCTCCAACAGTAGTAGCAGTATACCTGTAAAAAGAAAGTGAAAATTCAACAGAGACCGGAGATCGTTTCTTCATAAGAAACCTATCTGTGGTCTCGCGACTTCGATGGTAGCAATAAGCCATCTTATGTCTACAGCTCCTGATCTTGTTTTCCCTAACCGCAACAAACTCGAACTGAGTCGCAGAAACCTTGCTAACTTGAGCGGAGTCCGATGATATCCGCTTCTTTTTAGCAATTTGTAGAACAACATCCTCTTGAACAACTTTATCTTCATGGGGCTCCATATCGACTTCGATGATAACTGAAAGAAAAGTAGATCTATATACTTAACATACTCATGTATGTTTTAATTTAATTTGTCATAAAATTAACAAATGATCTTATGCATGCAAATAAATAAACAAAATAAGGAAGAAACACCCATTCTTACATTGGATTTTCGGTTCAAATGGGCACAAAAGAGATCACCTTTCTCTCTTGTTCTTGTGCTTTCCTTAGTGGAAGAATTAAGATCCAAGTATAGGATCTCTCCCAAAACTTTATACCCAAGGCACACACTTAATTAAAATTAATATTATAAATACTAGTACAATATTAATCTTGTAAAAATTGACCCAAAAATATTATAAGACACTTAATATTTTCGGTTTATGGGAGAAGGAAGAAGAAAGCTTTTTATCTCTCTAAAACTCAAATTTTTAGAATAATGAAGAATGAATGATACAACAAAAACATTTTTGTGTATATTAGGTAAAGTAAGAGGAAAAACCAAATGGTTTTTCCTCTCTCAAAACCGGGTGGAAGGGGGGCATGGGAGGGAGCCAATGCATGCACTTATTTGTCTTCACAATGCACAATAGGGTTGCATGGCTAGATTAGTAGGTAATCATCATGCCCTCCACTAATACAATCAACATAATATTAGCTTAATCTTCCTCTAATTTTCGGTACATTAGATAACATGGATTCCATATTATTTTTGTCAATTTGTCAATATCTTACATGTCACATGTCACATAAAATTACTATGTATTTTTAACATATTAAAAATCAACGTATTAATAAAAATACGTCATATACAAAAATCGACTTAGTAATTCATAATTACTTGTACCAAAATATTTTACCAATTATAAATCACAGCAATTTGTATTTATAATAATTCATTCAATTTCAATGGTTTCCTTAAACAATAATTTCATCTGAGTAAAGATACAATTCGATTACTCAGACCGTATCTCATTTAATTAAATTCCAATGCGATACGTAAATTTTACTTCCAAAATCGTCCGTCAATTTTCAAGTAATTTAATTAACTCGTAACGTTATACGATTAATTAAATGATCAATTAAGAGTGTTGCCCTATAGGTATGACCTAGGGGATCAACTGATCACCACCGTCGCACGATAGTAATGTCAAACTCTAGTCAGCCAATCATTACCGATATATGTTGATCAGTTGACCGTAAATATTACTTCCCAATTGTATTCTTTATAATGAGACTTAAACATATGATCATCATGATCAACAGTCGTGATCGCATTATTGTCGGAGGACACATATTCCAACAATCTCCCACTTGTCCTCGACAAGTGTGCGTCACCAATTCTCTTGTCCTATTACTATCTCCCACTCAATGCAAGGTGTCTTTCAGGTCGTACTTGCAAGTGATCATATCGAGAGTGGTTTCCTCGATCTGGAGAATAACTGATTGACCGGATTTATCCACCATGGATACATTCCGAGCGTGGCCACGCATTTCCGTTCATTACTCCTCGAGTGGCCCCGAGATATTGTTATAACCCTGACTAGGGGTGGACAATTCCTATCGCACTCATTCCTTCAACTAGCCACACCATCATAACCCAAAATATGCCCATTTGACCCCATTTACGAAGGTCGTAGTAACACAAATCAAAGTTAATCCAAATCGTGCCATCTTAGGCGAATAGTCTTTAGTCAAAAGAATCGACTCATTTGAATACTATAGCAGCTCTCGCCACGACCGGGCTATATAAATTTGCCAGAACTCTATAAGCGGTCATTAGGCCCGACAAAATGTTCCTAACAGTCTGCCTATGTGATCGACTAGTCATTCTCATATGATTCTATGGCACTTGAACTTGCCATCAATCGCATCACACTCTAGTCACTTCGAGACGTCACCTCATGTAAGTAACTATGGACAAATACAATGTTAATCCATGTTCACTTTAACGGGGTTCAATTGTCTCCACAACCCGTTTGGATGTAACAAAGTGTATGGTGAGTTAATAATAATTCAAACGACAAATGTCGACATCACACTCGGGTAGTCAATACCATATTACAACCTTGTGATGTATATCGTAAGTGTAAACACTTATTGATTGCAATAGAAGTTTGACATGCTATGTGTCCATGTGTTCAAACTTCTTATACTTGCATTTTCCTTTACATTCATGTTCTCTCTCATAGCATGAACCTTACCAAGTACACATCAAGGTTCCCGACCTTGGTTTTGGTTCTTTATCTTGAAAGAACTTCCTTGTCGATTATCACATAACGAACGAATTTGTGATGAATGATATGACTTGTACTGATCAAGTACTCCATCCACACACAATGCACTAGGTATATGTTTTGTAGAGTCTTGCAACAATTTGTCAAGATGATTAGCCTAGCACTTATTACAAGTCCTAGCATAGTTAGGAAAGATTAGTTTTGAGTAACTTCTTATTTAACTAAGTATCTTTCCAAAACTTCTTATTTCTCTTTCTAGCTTGAAAGGTTTAGGATTCTCATAAATCCTTGCATGTGCTTGGATTTTCTATAATATGTGCAACCTCTTGACACACAATAGAGCATTCCGTCAAACACCGAAATCGCTCATCGGATTCTACTCGAGAATTCATGACGTTTCTATTATGGCTTACTAATGAATCATCTTGCTCTTATGCATATGATTCACCATTGGACATGTGCATGATTATTCTAATGGCGGAAACATTAGTTACTAATAATCATGAGATCAACCGTTCTTAGGTTCAATGAACGACCATGACTGCTAATGGCAATTCCATTTTCATTTACATGAATAACCTATGTGTATGTTAATATGATGTGTATCTCTTAATACTAATCCAATATTTCTTATCGTAATTGGATTCATCATAGTCCAAATTCATCCAGAATTGAAAACTCAAATGCTTCTTTATGAAAGAAGGTATTAGCTCGTCATTCTTTAATGAGTGATGAGTTGTAAACATTCAAAGGATGATGGCTCCCACTAAATTCCATGTCTTCACATGAAAATTTCTAATGCTCCCACTTAATTCCACATGTTTCGAAATTGATTACTCAGTTGAAAATATTTCAAAATTTGGAATGTATGTTGCTTTGCAAAGTTATTAAGATGAAACCATATATGTTCCCATCATATCCTTTCAAAATTCCTATTTCGAAGAGGTCTCATCTTAACCTTATGGAAAGAGATTTTAAATCTCTAACACATTCATGTCATAATGATGTGTGGCAATGTCATTTATTAAATATTAGTAATATCCAATACACATCCTTCAAAATATCCATTTTAGAAGGAGGTTTAACCAATTCATTTTAAAATGAGGTTAAGTAATGACATCTGCGTGGTTTAAAACTTTGGCTATTGAAGATATCGGTATATCAATCCTTGTAACCTCTAGTCATAAATATCGCTTATTACTAGGATGTTACATTGATTTATTTAGGCTCTTAAGTAAATCTCAAGGTTGAAACTATTGGTCAAAATTTATCATAAACTAGTCAAAACTCTTGTTAAGACTTTACATTAGTCATTTTGTTCCAAAACTTTCTTTTGGTCTCCTCGTGTAGTTATCTTGAGAACATACTCTTACAATTACTTCACTTGGTCTCTTTAGTCATATTGAACTTACTTGAGACCATAGATCTCATCTATTAGGTATACTATGTGAATAGATATACCCTTCATTCAAATCATTCTACCTTGCGTAGATCTCATTTACACAAGTACACAATATATCTTGACAATATATCTTGCCTCGTGTGTTGTGTCCTCATTTTTCTCCCACTCTATCTTTAGAATAAATACACTAGAGATTCAAAGATAGCATATGAGACACAAATAATGAATTTGAAGTATAAGGAGAACTATCTCATAGGTTGACTAATAGTTTTAGATTTCGTAAGTGTACTTGGTGATTGACATTCTTTTGATAGAGTTCATAGACTCAAAATCACTTTATAAATGATCATACACGAGCCTTAAGCATGTGGACATATAATGAAACCCGTCATTATATTTGTCTATTAGATCACTTTAAGTTATATGTTTCTAAGAGTAAGCATTTAAACACGAATTTTAGAACAAAGGATAAAATGATAAAACGGGTGACTTGGGTTGCAAACCAAGTCACCATTATCCAAAATACAACAAATTATCCAAAATACCTTCCCATGTCAAACACGGAAACTTAAGGTTCTAAAATCCAAAACATGAATAAAATAAGACAATAAAAAGCAAAGCTCCATGAAAGCTATTCCTAGTTTCTTGATGGTATCTTATGCTTGCTTTTCTTTTCCCTTGTCTTTGCTTGGTGGAGGCCCTATTTACAATAAAAAGGAAGATACATTATCACAACTTTGCATCATAATACCATAGTTGAATTAGAAACATAAAAGAAGGATAGTCATTTACCTCTTTGGAGTAATCTTTCCGGCCTTAATATCACCAAGGTATTTGGAACAATTTCTTTTCCAATGTCCCATACCATTACAATAATGGCATTTATCAAGAGGACCCTTCTTGATTTTTGAAGTGCTAGCTTCACAAGTCCTAGCTTTGGTGAATGTGGGAGCTTGCTTCTTACCCTTTCTCCCATTCTTCTTGAACTTCCCCTTACTCTTAGTGCTTATGTTAAGCACATCCTTGGGTGGGTTCACATTTAACCCCATGTCCCTTTCGGCTTACACAAGTAACTTGTGCAATTCTTCAAGAGACACATCCTTGTCTTGAATGTTAAAATTCACCCGGAATTGAACATATGCTTTGACTTTGGACAAGGAGTGTAGAATCTTATCTACAACAAGTTCTTTGGGAATTTCAACCTTTTGAATCTTCAAGGTCTCGACAAGCTCCATAAGTTTGAGCACATGAGGGCTAAACTTTTGGCCCTCTTTGAAGTCGAGATCAAAGAATGCCGCGGCCGCCTCATATTTGACGATCCGCAGAGTTTGTCAAAACATTGTCACAAGCTTGGAGTAAATCTCATTAGCATTGCCCATTTTAAAGGCTCTCCTTTGGAGATCCGCCTCCATCGCAAATATCAAGACATTTTTCATTGCGGCGGACTCCTTTTGGTAAGCCTCATATGCTTCCCTAGTGGCGGCGGTCGACCTAGTAGTAGGTTCGGGAGGAGAGGCCTCGGTAAGGTAACGAAGCTTGTCGTCACCTTGGGCGGCTAATTTGAGTTGGGCATCCCAATCGGAGAAATTTGACTCATTCTTTTCAAGTTTACATCGATCCATGAAGGATCGGAGCCATGATGAATTAGCGAGAGGCGTGGCAATAGGGGTTGGTGTTGCCATTTGTTATGAGAAAAAGAAGTGGTATACAAAACAAAGGAGTAAAACAAATGTCGTTTTAATAATAATACTCGTAAAAATTTATAATTTAAACAAATTTTATGCATTTTTCTAGTGACCTCTACCCAACTAGATAAATGATTCCAAGACCCGAATTCATATCGACTTAGGCACGGTATGGCCGATGAAACCTTTATCAATATAACTCGGTGGATTAACGTTTTAATCGATTCTACTTTTAGAACTCTTGGTCGATAAAATTACTCTAATAATTATCTATAGCCCAAAACACATCCGACAAGGGCACGGTATGGCCGATGAAACCCTTATCGAAAAACTTTTGTTGAGTTCAATCCAAATTTCGAATAAATGTGTCCATGATCCAAATCCACATCAATTTAGGCACGGTATGGCCGACGAAACCCTCATTAACATGAACTCGGTGGATTAACATTCATCACCCACTTCCCCTACGTAACAAGGTTTGTACCCCGGTAGGGCCGAGTGCACTCCCTCGCGAAATAGGTTTTCATGGTTTCTACTATTTGGTAAGGCTATGTCTCAATTAATTGTTTTAGCGAGAGGTCATGTCAATTTATTATCTATCACGTTTTAAGTGAACTAAAGCGGTGAACTACGATAATTCTAATTGACACGGTCGATAAACTCGATGAAAGAAGATGCATGTTTTAGTTATGTCGATTTAGCGATGCATGTGACATATAAATAAAATGCAAACATAAAATAAATCCTAGTATGGCATTCCTAAAATAGAAAAACTATTTAACTATTACATATTCGGAAACCAACTCCATTGGTCCCTTGAACTTCGGTTGTGGCACGCATCTCGAGGTAACACCGTCTTTATGTATCGTCATCTTGAAGAAATCCGTCTTTGGGAACTCCGAAATGAATAAAATTACATAATAAATTACATAATTTCCTATTATACATTTGTAACTAAAATAAAATAAATCTATTAAATTACAAAACGGTGATACGAGATCACAATAAATTACAACCGAATCGATATTCCCATACATTTCGGGAAATACCAATTAAAACTAAGGCCATACTAAGTAAAAATTACATAATTCAAAAATTACATAAATTAAAATTATGACAATCATAAAGAAAATGCAGCATTATAATATGTATGAACATGCCCAATTTTATGCTAAATCGCCTTTAATTAGCCAATATCGTATATTACTCGATTTTTACGGATTTGCGTGATTTCAACATTTTATAATCACAAAAATTACCTAAATTCATATTTATGCATAAGTTAATTACCCTAACCTCTTAGGACTCAAAATTTAGTCTTCACTAATTATTTGACCATAATTAACTCATATTTCTAAAATTGTTCATTAATGGACCAAAAATTTCAAAATAAGCTATAAACTTCAAATAAATCACAAAATTTCAAATAAATTTGAAATTTGAAATTTAAACTCATGAACATTCTACAAAAAATACCATTACACTCATAATGTTCAAAAACTTAGGTTAAAAAATTTCGAAATTTATCCGGAAAAACAATGTCGCGGTTTATCGGTTTTAACTAAATAATCATAAAAACATGTGAAAAATTATATTCATCAACTTTTCAATTTTAGATCTGAAAAAGATAATAAAATGCAACATATGATGTTTTTCTTTAGTCATAGAGTATGTTATATCAATATTTCACTAATAAAGTCACTATTCATGCTATTTTTCTTCAAAAATCCATAAATCATGCAAAAAGACTTCACTATAGCCTATTATTTTACACACATCTTTTAAAATTACATTTGACAACATACTAAATTTCTATGACCATATTCGAAATTTATCTCATATTAACCTATTTTTCACCTAAATCCGAATTTAATAATGAAAAATCTATTTTTCGAGCATAAGAAGTCCAAAAATTATGTAAATTTACAGGTTATCTCAAAATAATATATGTGACAACATATCCAAAAATCAGTGGAAAATTCAAAGTTTAGCTAATTTTAGTCCGAAAATGACATTTTTATTCATAAAATCATATTTTTCATGCCATTATTGTATAATATGAACAATAAAAATCCGTAAATTAACCAAAATATCCTAAAAATATTTTAGGACCAGAAATTTTAACATGCACAAATTAATTTCGTGATATATCATAATAACACAAATTTTACAAGTGTTATATGTTATTCTTATAACTCGGAAAAACTTTTAACCGATTTGCATGCAAACAACCATGACTCATGATACCAATTGAAAGAAAAGTAAATCTATATACTTAACATACTCATATATGTTTTAATTTAATTTGTCATAAAATTAACAAATGATCTTATGCATGCAAACAAATAAACAAAATAAGGAAGAAACATCCATTCTTACATTGGATTTTCGGTTCAAATGGGCACAAGAGAGATCACCTTTCTCTGTTCTTCTTGTGCTTTCCTTAGTGGAAGAATTAAGATCCAAGTATAGGATCTCTCCCAAAGCTTTATACCCAAGGCACAAACTTAATTAAAATTAATATTATAAATACTAGTACAATATTAATCTTGTAAAAATTGACCCAAAAATATTATAAGACACTTAATATTTTCGGTTTATGGGAGAAGAAAGAAGGAAGCTTTTTATCTCTCTAAAACTCAAATTTTTAGAATAATGAAGAATGAATGATACAACAAAAACATTTTTGTGTATATTAGGTAAAGTAAGAGGAAAAACCTCTCAAAACCGGGTGGAAGGGGGGCATGGGAGGGAGCCAATGCATGCACTTATTTGTCTTCACAATGCACAATAGGGTTGCATGGCTAGATTAGTAGGTAATCATCATGCCCTCCACTAATACAATCAACATAATATTAGCTTAATCTTCCTCTAATTTTCGGCACATTAGATAACATGGATTCCATATTATTTTTGTCAATTTGTCAATATGTTACATGTCACATGTCATATAAAATTGCTATGTATTTTTAACATATTAAAAATCAACGTATTAATAAAAATACGTCATATACAAAAATTGACTTAGTAATTCATAATTACTTGTACCAAAATATTTTACCAATTATAAATCACAGCAATTTGTATTTATAATAATTCATTCAATTTCAATTGTTTCCTTAAACAATAATTTCATCTGAGTAAAGATACAATTCGATTACTCAGACCGTATCTCATTTAATCAAATTCCAATGCGATACGTAAATTTTAATTCCAAAATCGTTCGTCAATTTTCAAGTAATTTAATTAACTCGTAACGTTATACGATTAATTAAATGATCAATTAAGAGTGTTGCCCTATAGGTATGACCTAGGGGATCAACTGATCACCACCGTCGCACGACGGTAATGTCAAACTCTAGTCAGCCAATCATTACCGATATATGTTGATCAGTTGACAGTAAATATTACTTCCCAATTGTATTCTTTATAATGAGACTTAAACATGTGATCATCATGATCAACAGTCGTGATCGCATTATTGTCGGAGGACACATATTCCAACAACAACCTCCTCTTGAACCAACTCAACACTTTCAGATTGGTTGACATTAATAGTATGAACAAGATTCTCCGGCATAGGAGAATTGGAAGGAACTTCTGCTGGCCCTGAAATTTCTTCATGGAGAGTCCCTGTCTGGATAGTTTTTGAGGTGAGGGTACGAACCCTTAAGTAACACATGGACCTAGGGTGGTAGAATCCCAAATTTTTTCCATGAATTAAGTTCGCATAATCTTGAGATGATAGAGTTAATCTATTGTGAGGTGTCTTCTTGCTGGTAAATTGGAATTGAGGTGTTTTTGAGCTACCTGAGGAGGATGAAATGTAAAAAGCTGAATCATTCAAGGCTTCACATGGCGCACGGCTACTCTCAAAATCCATAAACACATCGGGTGAACTAAGAGGAATACAATCATCGGTCAAAGCCGGGGATAACAAGGGCTTCTTTCCAGTCCTTTCTGTGCCAAGCGGGTCGGAAACTACCGTACTGTGTAGCTCAGAAGCGAAATTACAAGATGCTGGTGCAGGATAAAAAGGATAAAAAGACACTGATGGAGGCTTGTCAACCATGACGTCATTACATATAGGTTTCTTACCTGGCTTTGTAGTGCCCAAAGGGTCAAAAGGAAAAGCAACACGCTTCCCATTAGGATTCAAAACGAGTCTATCAACCATACTAAGAAGTTCACTGCTGGCCTCTTTATTATTAGGCTCAAGTTTTACCACATGCTCAAAATCCTCCAAGGCTTCCTTTAGGAGATTCAAATGTTTATATGCTAATCCTCTACGATAAAGAGCTTTAACATTTGAGGGATCAAAATGTAGCACAAAAGTGCAGTAAGAGCAAGCCTGCTCATAACGGGCGAGTTTCAACGCACAAAATGCTAAATTGAGAAGAAGTGAAATACAAAGGGAACCGGCTGCAGGCTCGTCATGCACGGGTGGAAGGCCAAGAAAACATAAAAGCTTAAGTGCTTGCGTATAGTGACGGGAAGCTAAAATAAAATCACCATCCTTGAAAATAGAGTTACCCCTTTCTTTCACCAAATGAATATTGGGGATAGATGGCCCCCCCATATCCATAAGCCACTGAAGCAGGACATCGTCGTCAACACCAACACCATTATCATTGAGAACAAACAGTTCACAAAGGTTAAGTAGGAGTGATTGGTAATCCATAGTAGGAAAGCAAGACTAAAAAGGACAGATTAAAGAAAAAAGAGGAACAAAGGAGTAGATAAAAGTAAACAAACTCAAACGGAGACGGAAACTACTACAACCAGCCCAACCGCCTCAATTACCAACCCAAACGAACCACCTCCGTAAGATTTCAACCATGGGAGAAAAAGATGAAAAGCAGGACACCGTCCGAAAAAAGAACCACGAACTATCAACCTCCGTCCAACCAGTAACTCATCTTAACAGCGAAAGATATCGGAACTTTGGATTAAAAGAACAAACAATTAATAACCAGAAACACCAAAAGAAAGAAAATTGAAGAAATTTAAGGTAAGAAATCATTGAGATGAACCGAAAACGCAGCATCAAAAGATGATAGAGTTGAGCACATGGAATTGTAGGCTGAAGAAGGAATCTCAATTGGATATAGCTTAGCTCTTAAAAAAACAATCAAACGAAAGTATCATCTGAAGAAAATTTTAAAAGCATTAAAGATTAGGAATAGCAAGAAGTTTTGGAAGACCAAACCAACAGGAGAAAGAAACAACCCGATAAAGGCGGCAGACAAATAAAGGGATCTGTTCTCCGCCGTCATAGCTACGAATCAAGCAACAAACTCAACTCGAAACACAAACTCATCCGGAGGTTGGAGGGAAAAAACGATGTACCTGCACCTGGAACCAAAAAAACCATGATGAAATCAAGAAACCGCCGGAGAGCAGCCCCAAAGAGCCGCATCTCCGGCGGAACTAGAGGTGGAGCAGGGGTGAAAGGAGGGGATTGGGGGTGGTAGTAGTAACAAGAAAACTTAAGGGTTAGGAAAGGTAGAGAGAAGGGAGAGAAAAATTTAGTTGATGTTTCAACTGTGTAATCAATTTATGAGTAAATTTACAAACATTGTAGTTGTGGTTACCATTATAAAGAAATATAAGTTTAATGTGTTGGAATTCCTATTAAACTTTGCCTATGCCTATTCATTGTCTCATGTTAGTTATTGTATTTTATGTTAGTTTGATGATATTGTGTCCAACTTTGAAGTTGGGGCGATTTTTGGTAAAATTTGGGAATTGTGAATATATGAATCTTGAAAACTGTTCACTCGCGGATCGAATGTTCTTGTGGATTTTTCTTGGGTCTTTATAGGTGTATAGGTATGTGTATTGGCATGAGTAAATAATTTGAATTAAAATTGAAAGGAAACTGGGAGTAGCAATGCCCAACCGTGCAGATCTTACGGTGACCTTGCATAATTTCACTTCAGTGGATGCATAACCCTTCCACAGATGAAGCCATCGTGCGTCTCACCTAGTGTAACCCCATTGGTCATACATAATTTTGAGTTAAGCATGTTGTCTTGTTTTCTTGCTTTGCCTTCTTGTTTATGCTGCTTTACCTTTTTCCTAATGCTTGCGTGTGATGTGTTGGCACATGTTTATCGTTGTAACTCTTGTTTTGAATCATTTCCACGCTTGTTGATGATTTTTAGGTCTTGAACCTAAACATAACATGTTGCATCGATTGGTTGTTGAATCTTGGTTGTACTCACGTGTTGTGATGGTTAATTATCATGCTCTCATTTACATTTAGAACTTGGTTACAGTATGTGTGTCAATTTTTAGATTTGAATTCACTCGACCATGTTGTGGTATTTGCACCATGATTTGAGTGAAAATAGGGTGAGTGTGACAACGTTGTTGGGTGGACGTTTACCGTTGATCGGCCCGACCATTAAATGTTGTATTCATGCCTAATAATGTTTCATGGTGGCTACCCTTACATTTATTTTTTAACCTTCGTTATGGTATGTATACCAAGCTTCCAATTAGAGGGTAATCGACCTTAGTTACGATATGTGTGCCAAACTTTATGCTAGAGGTCACTCAACATTGGTTACGGTATGTATGCTAAGCATTGAGCGTTGGGGTGAAAATTTGCCACTTATCTTGATTGAAATTAGTGTGAGTATGATGACGTTATTGTGAGGTAGACGCTTAGGAGTGAGATAGCGAGGTCTGTACTTACAACTATTAATCCTTTCATTTTATTTTTGGCCGGAAAGTTGACTTTTTTTCGCCGGAAGTAGATTTTTGGTAATCTTTCGCAAAATGAAGAAATAAAAGGTCGTTGAAAGCCAAAAATAAAATGAAAGGTAGTTGTTCATAAATAACCTTAAATAAAAGGTAGTTTCTAACAAAAAAAAACCCCTATTAATATTTTAAAATTCTCGTATTTTCCGCTAGAAATTATTTGTTTATTTTGTTAACAAAAACCGCGAGAATTCCCAGCATGAGTTAGAAAGGTAATCAAACAAGCCTAATGCAATTTCAACTTAAATATTAGATCAGTACCTTACTACTAAGACAAATCCTACTTTTCAACACAAGTGTAGTTCAATTCGATCAGACTAAAGTAGATACATACCAGATGGAGAGTAGCAATCCATCCACAGGTTCGAGATTGTGAGCTAGCAATCTATACATATTTTAAAACTATTTCAGCTACATATTGTGAATTATCTCTCATACACGAGATTCTTTGAGACACAAACGTAATTTTATACCACTAAAAAGCAACTAATTTATCTTAAATGACAGCTAAATTACTAACTATCCTGCCAATTACTAACATTGCAACAATTTGGCAGCATAAACATAATAAATATCATGTCATACTTGAAAGAAGACATATTAAAAAATTGTTACTAAGCAACAAATCCGACTTCAACTCAACTACAATGCATTAAAGCTAGAGAAACAACAAAAAACCATAACATTCCAAAAATCAAACAAGGAACAAATATAAGTGCGTGCAAGCGCATAAGTTTTGGTCAAATTAGAGCAGATACATAAAGAAGTCGTCTTTTGAACTTGGGATTTACACAACCATCGCCAAAAGCAAGAGTGCCTTAATACTAACATATTTAATCAAAGAATGTTCATGTTCCATCGAATTCTATACTTGAAAATTTATTCTAAAAAATTGAACTTTGCTCCAAAAACATGCTAGCTACTTTATAAAGTATAGTAAAATTCATTAACCATTACCTATACCTTCTACATTATAGATTAATCTATGTGCTTCTTCTGCAATTGTTGAAACATCTTGTTCAACTTTAACATCTGCAATTTCATTCACAAGACAAAACCTAATTCAAATTGATGTTACTATTTTAAAAATAAGGGTATCTAGAGAAAACAAATCATACCCAAATAAACATAACTAGATGAAATGGTTTTAATTAATTAAAATTTCAAATGAGAAATCCTAATTACCCATCTGCTACGATCAATCGATTTCATCATCGATGATGTCAAATCCTTAGTCGAACGATAACAATCGATGCTTCATCCTTCACAAACCTTTATCACCGTCCCTTTCCACCATTAAATCCATGGGACCGCCTCAAGAAAACCACCAACATCTTCACCTTTTACTATCTCGATACGGGCGTTGATAAAGACTATGCCGGTAGGAAAAGGAGAGATCAATTAGAATCGCCGACGTTGATGGCTTTGGAGCTACGCCGTCGTGAGTTATGTTGGTGCTCTGGCGGTAATGGTAGTGGTGTGGTTGCGAGGAGTTTGGTGTAGAAGGAGAGAGATAGAAGTTTAACGGGTGGGGTGTGTGGCTAAGATTTAGAAAAACAATGTATTGTAATCTGACAGGCCATATAGAGTACTTCGTACGGTTCGTACCGTACTTTAGTTCGCACTTGATCCCGCCCTTAAATATATATATAATCTTTATGCTTTATATGATGTAAAAATGTTAAATTAATGATGGTTTGATGATTTATTAACAAACATTGTAGTTGTGGTTACCATTATAAAGAAATATAAGTTTAATGTGTTGGAATTCCTATTAAACTTTGCCTATGCCTATTCATTGTCTCATGTTAGTTAGTGTATTTTATGTTAGTTTGATGATATTGTGTCCAACTTTGAAGTTGGGGCGATTTTTGGTAAAATTTGGGAATTGTGAATATATGAATCTTGAAAATTGTTCACTCGCGGATCGAATGTTCTTGTGGATTTTTCTTGGGTCTTTATAGGTGTATAGGTATGTGTATTGGCATGAGTAAATAATTTGCATTAAAATTGAAAGGAAATTAGGAGTAGCAATGCCCAACCGTGCAGATCTTACGGTGACCTTGCATAATTTCACTTCACTGGATGCATAACCCTTCCACAGATGAAGCCATCGTGCGTCTCACCTAGTGTAACCCCATTGGTCATACATAATTTTGAGTTAAGCATGTTGTCTTGTTTTCTTGCTTTGTCTTCTTGTTTATGCTGCTTTACCTTTGTCCTAATGCTTGCGTGTGATGTGTTGGCACATGTTTATCGTTGTAACTCTTGTTTTGAATCATTTCCACGCTTGTTGATGATTTTTAGGTCTTGAACCTAAACATAAGTCTTGAACCTAAACATAACATGTTGCATCGATTGGTTGTTGAATCTTGGTTGTACTCACGTGTTGTGATGGTTAATTATCATGCTCTCATTTTCATTTAGAACTTGGTTACAGTATGTGTGTCAATTTTTAGATTTGAATTCACTCGACCATGTTGCGGTATTTGCACCATGATTTGAGTGAAAATAGTGTGAGTGTGACAACGTTGTTGGGTGGACGTTTACCGTTGATCGACCCGACCATTAAATGTTGTATTCATGCCTAATAATGTTTCATGGTGGCTACCCTTACATTTATTTTTTAACCTTCGTTATGGTATGTATACCAAGCTTCCAATTAGAGGGTAATCGACCTTAGTTACGATATGTGTGCCAAACTTTATGCTAGAGCTCACTCGACATTGGTTACGGTATGTATGCTAAGCATTGTGCGTTGGGGTGAAAATTTGCCACTTATCTTGATTGAAATTATTGTGAGTATAATGACGTTATTGTGAGGTAGACACTTAGGAGTGAGATAGCGAGGGCTGTACTTACAACTATTAATCCTTTCATTTTATTTTTGGCCGGAAAGTTGAGTTTTTTTCGCCGGAAGTGGATTTTCGGTAATCTTTCGCAAAATGAAGAAATAAAAGGTCGTTGAAAGCCAAAAATAAAATGAAAGGTAGTTGTTCACAAATAACCCTAAATAAAAGGTAGTTTCTGACAAAAAAACCCTTATTATTATTTTAAAATTCTCGTATTTTCCGCTAGAAATTATTTGTTTATTTTTGTTAACAAACCGCGAGAATTCCCAGCATGAGTTAGAAAGGTAATCAAACAAGCCTTAAAATACTTCTAGGCTGCTATCTGACATAAATCGCAAATTATATTTTTAAAATTTGCATATCATCATTGCTAAACTAATATTATATACTTTGATATTCCTACATAAACATAAATAACCAGGTTTGGTGCCGGGTTCGCCCGGGCTACCTTTATTTACCGTTAAATTTTATTTTCAATGAAATAACCTATGTTGGAGTTGTCTAACTCACACGTTTACTATTTGTAATATATTTTTCTATGCCATATCTTGTAATTGTGATGAACTGTATAATTTATTTTCAAATTATGAGACACGTTCACTTCCCCGCTTTTAATATTGTTACTTTCACGACATTTTTTTTCTTAATATCATTACGTTCACTACTCCCGTGGTTACTATTGTTTCTTTTACTAATTCCTCTATTTTTTTCCTGTTAAATTCATTATTCCCGTTAATTTTATCCGGCCTATATTTAAATAAATAAAATATTTCTTTGAGTCGATTGATTATTTAATTGTTCATACTTTTTCTTATTGTTACCACTGTTACTTTCACTATATTCGTAGTTACTTTCACTACTCCCACTATCATTATTATAATTGTCACTACTCCCGCATTAATACCGTTAATTTTATTAATCTCGTTGATACTACTACTACTACAATTAATTTAATGTATAATTCTATGATGATACTAATTAATTCCATAAGTGTGGCATGTTAATTTTAAGGAAAATCACTATATTCTTGTGTTTTTTAAATTTAATTACTTTAATTTAATGTAATTTCCATAAAGATTCTTCATCAAGGCATCTTTATATTATACTTTTAACCAAAACTATATAATATTTACATTGAGTTCCCTTTATCAGGTCCATGACACGGTGCTATCGATTTAAAACTATATAGTATAATTAATTTGTATAGATTTCTTTAATTACATTGAAATCCCTTGATTTCTGAATTAATATATAGTATTGATTACTAAAAAAATTTCGACGTACATATACTTGGGTAATAACATGTTTTGCAATCCCTATTGAACAACGACAACTTATTATAACAAAAAAAAAAAACAATCTTGTGTGCTCACTTTTTTATCGCATTTATCAATGTTGGAAAATTTCTCTCGCAGAAGAATGAGATGAATGTGGTAAAATAGATGAAGAATTATTGAAAAAGCAACACGATTCTCTTAATTGGCTGAGTTTCAATGTTTCATTTAACAAATTTAATAATACTAGTATATCTGTTTCAATAGTTTTGTTGCCTCAAGAATGCAACATATTATAAACAAATGAGGCCTAGCTAATTTGTAAGTCACTAGCTAACTAGCCAAAGAAAAATTGAAACACTAATAGAAGATCAATGGCGTGAACAAAAACGAAGATCCGCCATCTCAAGAACAATTACATGCAGAAGATCATATTAAGATATTAAACAGAGATCCCATGTCTTGGTTAGGAATTCATCCGAGAAAACCTGGTTGGTTTTGGCTGGAAATTGCGACGACGATGACGGTCATGACTTGAAGGCCTAATTATACTTTGAAAAAGATTCATCTTCATTTCATTTGCTTTTGCAACCGTTTCAATTTTGTGGGTTAAATGTTGAGCACTAATTTTCACAAATTTAGAGTCGGTCTTAGAATTGGAATTAAAATTGAAATTACGATGCAAATGACATCTAAAAGATCCCGGGTGCTTTGTGGGCGAACATAAGCATCCGGATTTGGATGCCATGCATACAAATTTCATCAACACAAAACTTAAGTGGTGTTTATTTTCTTGAAAAATTTGTGGTGATCTAACTGTGTGATTCTCAATCTCTTGTCTCCTTTACCACAAATAATCCGAATATTATTCATCAAGTACAAAAGCAAAACATTGCCAATAATATGTTATATTATACTCAAATCAGATTTTTTTTTGTTATATTATTATTTATAGACGTATATTTAATTTCTATCAATTTTATATATACTGAATAAATTATAAGCAAAAGTTTTTACATGAGACGATTTTATACTAATTTTTTACAACCACTTTAATGCATAAAAATGTAACTTTATTTGTTTTTATTATGAAATAATATAGTATACCCCCTTATAATGGAATAATATAGAGTTCCATCTCTCTTTTCTCCTCTCTACAATTCTCTCTTCCCTTTATTTCATAACACGCTATCAGCACGAAACTCTAACCAATTGAGCATGAAATTAACGACGACCATGTATTCTTTGGATCTCTACCATGCTGTGACATCTGACTATAGTGATATTTGAGAATAGCCATCCTACCATCTTCTAAGACTACTTGTATAATAACCTTAGGATCTAACACACGCTGCTCCACACGACAAATATTGCGAGCATGCCAAATATGATACTGTGTTGCTACCACCAATGAACACATCAGCTTCCTCAGGAATCCAGAACAATTCCCGAGCTTCAACATCTTCTCAGCAGAACCATCTCCACTACCTTGTATGCCAAGCCAGGTATGAATTCTAGCATAGCACAGGCAGGCATAATTACATCTCCTGAACATGTTTTACCCAACCTATCCAATTTTACCCAACCTATCCAATGTAAGTAGCCGTCCATGTTTGATGAGCCAAGCATTAAAAACATGTTTTGGAGTATTAAGTCTGCTCCAAACAATGTTATACCAGGCTACTTTAGGAACATTATCATGTCTGAGCCACTCATAGCCATCCTCAATAGTATAGTACCCATCCTTACCCTTCCACTGGCCATTACTGTAACCTCCTGCAAACTTCTCCTTATCCATACAGACCTGTCTCCAAGCCTAAGAGCTGTTAGGATTAGGTTGGTACTCAAACCAGTCTCCACCCTTCAAATAAACTTTTTTTTAGTTAATTAAGTTTAAAACTAATGGAATATGGATGGATTTTTTAAAAAAAATAAGTGAATTAAATAATTACAAAATAATAATAAATTGATAATCCATGTCATATTACTATATTAGTTTGCCAAGTCACATTGTTATTGTGTACGTGGCTTTTTTCATCTCACGTGGCATTGTCTACGTGGCATTTTTAGGCTAGCCTATACGACCTTTTAGCTACTATCTTTATTACTAATGAGGAATTATATGGATAAATTTTACGATTTAAATTTTAAATAATGAGAGTAAATTCTTAATTTATTTTTGTAATTTAGTACATGATCTTATGGTTTCCACTAAAAAATATTATTAGTAGCTTTATAATCTAAATTATTAGACTTTTTATTTACTACATATAAGACCTTTTAACTACTATCTCTATGGTTAATGAAGAGTTAGATGGACAAATTGTACGATTTAAATGATGAGAGTAAATTGTTAATTCATTTTTATAATTTAAATCATGATCGGTATTATGATTTTCATCAAAAAAAATATTAGTAAATCTTATGAAGAATTTTAATAAATAAGTCTGATGTAGCCTTAATATTAACCAATATAAAAATGACATGTGAATTAAAATTAGATATTTTAAGTAGCCTTTTAACTATATTGTATCTTTTTTTTTTTAACAAAAACAGAGTTATAAAATTTTTTTTACTAAGATCCTCTAAATTCGAATTAAAAACTAAAAATGTTTGGTTTTTATATCAAGTGAGACAATTACGTACCAAATAAGTTTTAATATCATTAGAACATGGTTCAAGGACGGATATCAAGTTTTTGTTCAACTAAATCCTTCTGTTACCTACACATTTCCCATTTAGTTTTTTTTAACACACTATGTTGATATTATGAGAAGACAAAGGAAACATCACCTACAAAAATGGAATAAGAAACAAACATACATTTAACGATAATTCAATTAATCTTGTAAGAGGGTTTACATAAAGATAGTATAAAATAAATCTACCACAAAGCGATATTAGTGGATAAATTACAAAAAACTGTGTATTTTACAATAAACTTATATAAATTACACAAACAAAACTCGTAGAACATACCTTATGTATAACGTAATTAACTGCACAATCCAACTTTGCAATAATAAGAAAATTGTACCATTCCATCTGCAAAAATAAATCAAGGTGAGAAATACAAATTGACATCAATAAAAGTTATTTAAACAATATCAAATAAAACACAAATCTTATGTATGATATAACTTTATTTTTTTCATAAATGCAAATGATTAATAAAAAAATTATATGCAATGGAAAGTTTCAATAACATATGAATATGCCAAAAGGTTAGAAAAAGAGGGTAAAAAATAAAAGTGCTTATTTTAAAGACTGTACTTATATTAACTTAGCAACAAATAAGGAGTTAAAGGAATCATCAAAAAGGAAAAGGAAGAGCTAAAGAGAAAATGAAGAGTTAGAGATGAATAAGGGGTCATAAATGTGATAATAAGTATTCTATCTTAATTGTATGAATGAATATTATTAATTAGTCACATATTATCAAATGAAATTTTCTTAGTGATTCTACGCTGTCGCATGTCTTATACATATGCTCAAGGTAGCCTTTTTATATTATTGTATAGATATGACAGGTAGATTATGATAGATAATTTAGCATGCCTTTAAGTTAGATATATAGATTTTGTATTTAGATTATAGAGTTATTGATTTTACATACATAAATATGGAGCAAGGAGAAATGTAATGTAAAAGGTTTGCATGAGAGTGGTTTATAAATTATCTTATGAAATTAAAATAAGACATATAGTTGATGGTTGATAGTTTGGCTTAATTTTTAATTATATTTATAGATTAGTATTATTATTAAATCCACTTTGCATGAGAGTGATTTAAAAATTATCTTATGAAATTAAAATTATCTAAATTTAGTTTTTTACCATTAATTATGAGAGTAACTTTTAAATGCGGAATTGATAATTTTTTTTTCATGTGTACTACTATGCTAGTATTTCCACGTGGACTATATTTTGTCACGTCACAATTAATTGTTGCCATGTCACATTTGTCTACGTGGCGTTTAATGTCTAGCTTTTTAATAATATTTATAGATATTGAAGTACACTAATTTGATGACACCTATGGTTCACCTATGTGTATACTTGCAGCATATGGCCAAATAGAGATTATCCAATGGACTTGATTTTGTTGTTTGGCCGCTATTATATGATAGGAATTATCTATATATTTGCTTACCATCTTGCATAAGTATGTCTTCGAGTGTTGTGCACGTTAGAATTGTACGTTTTTTTCTCTCTAAATAATTGACTTATGTTGGTCATGGTTTTTATATGATAAGTCATTGTTAAACAATAAAACGTTCTTAATGAAACTAGGTTAATTTAATTATGTTCCTTTTTCTTATTATATGAACATGTATATATCATCATTGTAAATACTAATAATTATAATTATTTATCTTATGATATAATTGTATGTGAAAATATTCAAAGAGTAATATATAATCATGTTCCCTAAAGGAACGATGAGTCTTGCCTACATATATGAGACACCTGTTGTGTCTCATAGTCAACTATATTAAGTGGCGTGTGATAAGAGAATTTTTGAAACACGACCAATGTTTATGAAAATTTGTCATGGATTGTGGGCAAATTAAGAAAGTTGACATGAAATGGTTAAAATGCGAGGCCATCCGGGTTCCTATTATACCCGTTTTGATAAACCTGAAGTTTATCTTAAGAAAAATGTAAGTGCTGAAACTCTCTCGTGTAAATTTATTAAATGCAAGACATTACACGAAGACTGAGTATATTTAATATTGGAGATCACAGTTTGGATATTATATGGAATCATTAGTCTCCGAAAAGGGCATTGTAATTCAGCACATTTAAAATCCAACTGCATTATATGTTACTCCCCAAAAGATTTTGTTAATAAACAAAAATGCCCATATTAATTCTTATCGGTGATATGAGAAATTAAGGTCTAAGGTGGTTATGGTTTTTACCACCTTAGGGGGAGAATGATAAGGAAAAGTTGGTAAAAACAAACAAGTATATTATCCCCAACTGGACATGAAGTTCAATGGTTTGTTTTCAATATGAATTACATCAAGTAGAGGTTTCATGAAATTAGAAATGATGGCATTCATTTGGTTGTGAAGATGTATTATGATACCACTTTTATTACCTTATCAAAATGTGATATGTTACATTAAAATCTATGATTTAATTATAGACAGTTTAGCATTATATGTGGTATAGCGAGCTATACATTAGTCATAGAAAATATATGTAATGAAAAATTAGATTCTTGCCAAATTGAACAATAAAGCACACGTGAAATATAGTGTGAGAGTCATATCGGTTCACATATTTCTAGTAATAAGAAAATGGCAAGTTTGAGCAGTTGGTACTCCTATGGAGTAAATAAATTTGGATGTCCTGAAAGTGACATAAATATCTGAATGATAATAGATGGTCTATATAGAAAATGAATGGTACCAAATATATTCAGATATCATTGATCAGTACTGATAATATCACGAGATATTGAAATTACATCGATATGTTTAAGGAACCGATATGCATTTGCGCGCAGAATATAATGTACTAGATAATGGGGATCTTATAAGTAATTCCAATTTTGATTGTCGACATATACTATGATTATAAATGAGCTCATGGACTAAATGTCCAACTATTGACCTAAAGTCAATCGAAATTATGAATATTGGAAAAGAAAGTATATATTTTGCATTATCGAGTCATCATCATGTGCATTTAGAGATTATGTTCATCATTTTCATCTTAGTTTTAATATATATACATTATATATATATATATATATATATATATATATATATATATATATATATAGAAATAGGATCCTGTGCGAACCTAAAGTTCGGTGCGAACTTACGAACTAACTCATAACCCTCAGATTTAAAATATCTACGGTCCACAGAGATAGCCCAATTACTTTAATTCTCCCGCATATCCCAACATTCTCCCTTAAACCTCTCGCATCCCCACACCATTCCCATCTGTCGTCGTCCACATCCTCGTCGGAGCACGCCGCACTTGTTGTCGGCGCATCAACTTCACAATCGATGTCGCCGAGATCTCACACAACATACCACCACGCAAACCTACAACCGTCAGAAACCTAATTTACTGGAGTATTATCTAATTCGGTCTGCAATAAATAGACGCCGGCGACTACTCCGATAACCATGAACAGATTTGACTACATTCGTTAGTTTACTTAAATCCTCCGGCGAAGTACTTTCCTCACCATGTACTTTACCCTTGTGCTCGTCGTCGATCCTCGCCGGAATCCCTTATTTTCATCGTGACAGCTGTCGTGGGCTCGTCAAACCACCATCTCATCGCTTCTAGAGGGCTAAGGGGAGAAGATGACATGATGATAATGTTGTAGGTTGTCGAGCCTTTGCGGCGACATTGCTTGCGGCTATGGCTCATTTCATCGGATCTGGGTGATTGATTATTATGGGAGTCAATTGGAGGAGAGAGAAAGAAGGCGGAGATGCACGACTGACATCGACGATAAGAAGTCGCTGGCGTGAATTTGGGAGTTGATTTAAGTGGTTGTTGTGCTGAGTACTCGGCGCCGACGTCATCAAGTGGTAGATATAGGATGTAGTGGTAGCTAAACACTCACGTCAGGGGAATGGGTGGTGGTGTTAAGGTGCTGGTTACAAGTATTGCACCTTCGAGATACAAATATCAATGCTTCTAGATACACAACTCGAATGTATATCAATTAAGGTGCTGGTTAAATGTGGTGGTAGTGTAGGGCAGCTCTGGTTTCGAGTTCTTGTTGTAATTAATTAAGCTCCGAAATGGTGTACTACATCTACCGTCTAATGTACTGATGCTTTGTTTGTTGTATGATTAACTTGTAATGAACTGCCACTAACATCATTTGATATTGTTTGTTTCATTTCTACAAAGAAACCATAATGATGGAGATGATTTAGTCCTAGATTTGATTGTCATAAAAGAAAATAAGGAACAGTGAAGTGTGAAAGAGTGGAGCCTCAATTAGTGTGTTACTTGCTAGTTAGTGTGTAAGCAGAAGAAAACAGAGGTGTAGTAAATATGCGTGCGGGTGATACTTGCTAGTTAGTGTGTTACTACGAGTGCTAGATATCCCAAATATCTAATACTCCGTATAATATTAAACGGTACGTTTTGTTTGTAATGGTCACAAACTTATAACCTCTCACAACTCGTTCTCTTTTACTTGTTCTCCCACTTGCCTTTTTATCTCACGTCATAAGTTTGTGATGGCTTTTGTGTAATACCCGTCCTTTTAGGGACCCTTTGACCAGCGTTGACTGACCATGGGAGCGGGAGTAGTCTTAGAAAAGTGTGCCAAAACCATCTTGGGCTGCGTGTTAAGAGTGGTACTCGATAGAGTAAAGGCTACTCGATCGAGTAGCTAGGTTACTCGATCGAGTAGGGGGCTACTCGATCGAGTATGTTGGGTACTCGATCGAGTACCCAGTTTTCAGCGAGGGTTTTATATCGCGTTTTGTTAAATCCGCAAATCACTTCCGCCACTTTCCTCCTATCTTTCTGTCGCCTCTTTCCCTTCCCTTCACCTCAAAACCTCCATGGAAGCCTTTGTGAAGATCCTTGTGCCTTAGGAGAGCGTCTCTTGAGTCGGGTAGCGGTCTTTTGCTGAGTTTCTCCCTATAGGTATGTCATAATCATCATCCGTGTCCTTGTTCTTCATAGTTAGGGTTTGCTTGTTAGTAATCTAGAGTTGTGTTCTGGTTATAGGTGTTGCTTGATCGCTGGACATGTTATCTGTCGGCATGGATTGGTTGCGATGGCTTAAAGGTAGGTTCGCCTACTCAGTTTCTGTAGACCGTCTAGTGTGTCGGTCGTTGTGATAGTATTGTGATTGCTTGACATAGTAATTGTGTTGTATTGTGATTGTGGTTGTGATCGTTGTTAATGGTTCGCGAGGCGTGGCCTCGGCTGAGTGGGGTCACTTGCGGGAGTGGCTTCACGCCCTAGTTTCGCCTTCTGTGGAACCCGCCACAGAAGGGATGTGCACATTAATGGACAGGGTTATCGCTCGATACGATGAGCGGGGATTTGTGGGTACGGAGGTGCGGTCCCCATCTGGCGGGGCTGGTCCAGTGGACGATCGATGGCGGTTGGTTGGATTGTTGTGTTTGTGTGTGCGAGACGGATAGCGTCGTATTGTGTTGTTAGTGGTAGTTGTTATTGCTGCGTCTTGTCTCAGTACTGACCTTGTGTGGTTGTTTGTTTGTTATGTGTCTGTCGTGATCCCTTATGGTGAGCAGTCAGTCTTAGCAGATATTGGTGTTGACGATAGCTGGAGTCCGGGCAGGGATGAGTCCTCACGAGATATGGCAGTCTTAGCGAGTAGTCTTTGAGTTGTACCTTTGTATCGTATTTTGGTTTAAATCACTTGTAATATAACTTAATAGTTCTTTTATCGACATTTGATTATTGCTATCCTCGGGTAACCGAGATGGTAACGCCCTTATATCCTAAGGAAGACCTAGTTAAGGCTCCTCTGAATATGGGGGTGTTACAAAGTTGTATCAGAGCGACGATTTTGGAACCTGTAACAAATAAACATAATGAACGTAGGGAGTCTAATAAAATGAACCTGGTGTATGTGTAATGGGAGCCCCAGCTGATGCTAGATTTTGGGTGAGTAGGCGCCCTCATTTCAAAATCTTGGCCCCATGATACTTAAGCCAGTCACGTGGTATGGGAATGTGGAGTCCGTGTGTATATGTGTGATGTGTATGTTAAGTGTACCGGGGCTACCTCCGGTTAAGTCTTGGTTAGAATTAATTGAGGTGTGACAGTGATAATTGGGCCGTGTATGGTAATTATTGATGAGATTATTGAAGCTCTTTGGATGATTAGTGAGCTTATATGATGGTTATGAGATATGTGACGAAAGTTTACGTAATTGCTACGATGATAGTTATAGTATAGTGAGTTATAATTCGAGACATAGCATATAGTAATGCATTATTGCCTTATAGGAGGGTCAAAATTCTTCCGCTGCGTAATATTTGATTTGTGCAAGGTGATTTACTTATGATAGAATGTGAAACATGGTAGATTAATTTGTTTTGAAAGTATGCATTTATGTGATACGTGAAAGAAAGAATTAATGTTAATTATACGCTTCAAATTGAAGTAAACACGAGTTTATTAGTAACATGTAAAGCAAGTTTAAGTGCATTATAATGGCGGGATTATGTTTAGAAATGATTCGAGTTGGGCAATTTGTATGGCGTAATGTAATGTATGCTTTAATAGTTGAGGCGGTGCGTAGTGATGATAATGCATGAGCAAGTACGATAATTAGTGCCGAATTCCGAACTTAGTTTGGACTCGACACGTGGTGTTGTTTTGCAGGTATTTTCGGTTTACTTCGTACTTCTGACCGAGTACTTAACTAGACTTGACCGAGTGCGAGTGTTTACTTGACCGAGTGGACCTCACTCGATCTAGTTAGGAGGCTAGGGCGTCGGGATGTGGGGAAATTTCCTACAGATACTCGACGAAATAGCTCCTACTCGATCAAGTAGGGTGGTACTCGATCGAGTATCCAAGGCACTCGATCGAGTAGGGTGGTACTCGATCGAGTAGGTTACTGTACAGTGATTCCTACAGGTTTTCTTAAAACCCATAACCTTTCTATTTCTTCTTCCTATTTCCCTATAATTCGAAACACCTAAACTCCCTCAACCCCTATTTCCTCTCAAATCCTCTCATACTCTTGAGTTAAGTGGTGATTCTTGGGTTAATTTCTTTGCTTAATTTTGTTTCTTTACTTTGCTACTCAATCAAGGTATGTTATTCTTCCTAATGTACATGGATTATTGATTTGAATGTACTAGTAAAATTAAACAATCTGAAAATTTTCGATTATTATGACCAACTTGGTGCTTTTAATTGTTGAAATATGATTCACATGCCTTCTTTCCATGTTTGTTGGTGGCTAATTGCTGTAAATTAGATTAGAAATTGCTAAATTTGAAATCGAAATTTCTAGGGTTTCCAAAATTGAAATTGATTTTTGGTTGTTTTACAATGGTTAGATGGTAGGATTGAACCTTAAGTATTGTTTATATCATGTTGAAGGATAGATTTTGATGATTTTACCCTTAGAAAGTTGCCTTAAAACTCCGTCTTAAAAGTGCCTCAAATGGAAATTCGTGATTTATAATTGAAAATTGATGTTGTAATTGACAGTATAAGTATGAGTTGAACTTCAATATGAAAATAGAAACAATAACTGATGAAAATATGCCAAGATTATCACAGCTGTAAAGACCGTCTGAAAATTTTAGTTGAGTTGTTGTTCATAATAGTGAAGGGTGATAATGATATGTTCTAAGCTATTCTTGACCATGAACTAGTAAGGATGACTCACATGTGATTAGAAGTGTGTTGGGAACAACATTTAGAAACATGCTAGGATATTTGAATTTGTTGAACATATGTAATCACCATGATAATTTCTTTCACAACTATGGCTTATGAGTAGTAATAACCTGCGCTTACATGTCAAATTTTGGAAAGCTATTTGGTGAATGTGTGTACTTAGCTTAATGCTCGAAGCTAACAGGCGTAGATTATGTGCTTCACATGTTGAAAGTTGTTGATAAATTGGTATGCCTAGCTGAGTATATCGAATTCGAATTACATGAAATAAATGCTTGAATGTTTATGCAAGTTGTTAAACTAATGCCTAAAAGCAGATCCGAGATCGAACCTTGGAATCCGCCAAAGTAAGCGGGGAGGGTAACCCACCGAGACGGGGAGGGGAGTGGACTGTGGTACCCATGGTCCCCGAATACCCTACGATTGTTTTTGTTGATTTCAAGCGAGAGGGAGCGTTTTGTAGCCTTACAAAAACGCAAGATGAGACCTACGAAGTGTATAGACACCACTGTGTTAGAGGAGTTGGAGATAGAGACGGATGTCCGTCACATATTCGAGACCTTGGGTTTTACGGGTTTGTATAGGCTGAGGAAGCATACTTACCCTTTTCTTACCTTGGAGTTCATGAGCTCTTTTAACTATGACCCGGGGTCGTTTATTGAGTTTAGATTGATGAATACCAGTTTTACGTTGACTATGGATCTATTTGCCTCTCACCTTGGGTTGGCCAAGCCTCCCAAGGACTCCATAACCGATATCCCCGGTGAATGCGGCGTCGCGCCTAATGCCTTGCTTGACCGGGAAGCAAGCTCCCACCTCGAGCAACATGCTGATTAATGACGTTGACATATTACCTTGAGAGTCTTTCTCCGTTCTCTTTCGAACCTCCTCTATGTGAAAGGATATCGATAAATTGAATAATCATGAGGTCTTACTTCGATATCTTAACTCAACCCGGAGCGGGCCAGGAAAGTGGTCTTTAATGCTCCTTCTATAGTTTGTGCTGCCCTTGCCTTGATGGCTTCTTCCTCTTCTCGGTACCTGAGTTGTGGCGCTATTGCCACTCGGTTAGCTGAAAAGCTAACCTCTTTTGAGGCTTCTTCGGAGTACGTACCTCTAGCTACCCCAGTGCCTACCATGGATCGTGACTACTATCTCGACCTGAAATGGTTGAGGACCTTGGCTGACGGTAGCCTAGCGTGGAGGGTGTGGGGCATGAGTTGGATGAAGATTCTGTTGGGAAATGTGTCCTCAACAATAGTGCGATCACATGATTTAAATATCATTATTAAATCTCATTTTAAGAATACATGTGGGATGTAATATTTTCTGATCAATGGTCCACACATATCGGTAATGATTGGTGACTAGAGTTTGACATTCTTGTCGTGCGACGGTGGTGATCAGTTGATCCCCTTAGGTCATACCTATAGGGAAATACTCTTAATTGATTATTTAATTGATCGTATACCAATACGAGTTAATTAAATTACTTAAAATTGACGGATGATTTTGTGAGTATAATTTACGTATCTTATTGTAAATATGATTAAATAAGATACGGTCTAAGTAATCGAATTATTTTATTACTTAGATGAAATTATTGTTTAAAGAAACAATTGAAACGGAATGAATAAATTATTATAAATACAGAATGTTGTAGTTTATAATTTGGAAACATTTTTGGTACAAGTAATTACGAATTACTAGTCGATTTTGTAAATGACATATTTTATGAGTATGTTGATTTTTAATATGTTAAAAATACATTACATTGTGACATGTCATGTAACATGTTACATGTGACAAATTTGACAAATTACAAAATAAAATGGGTTCTCCATTTTATGCTTAAAAACCGAAAATGAGGAGGTAGTGTAAGATATATATTGTGTTTTATCTTGAGTGGAAAACACAATCATGATATCTAAGTACTAGCCTTGCAAGCCTAAGCTTTTGAGAAGAGCAAAAACAAAAGGCATTGGGCATACTACCCAATGCTCTCTTTTTCGGCCTCCCACAAGAAAGAGAGGAGAGCTCTTCTCTTTAATTTTAATTATTCATTCTTCCCATTTTTGTAGTGTATGAAAATCCTCCAAAACTCTCTACAATTTATGATAATTCTAGAGAAATAAAATCTCACAAAAACATCACCTCTTGACCGAAATTTTCAAGAGCCAAAATACAATTTATTTTGTGTCATTTTTATGGTGAAACTAATATTATTACTAGATCTAAATAGTATTGGTTTATTAAGATGTATTCCTTGGGTATATGCTTTTGGGAGGGATTCTACCTTTGAGTCCTTGTTCTTCCATTTGGAGAGCTCAAGAACAAGTGAGTAGGTGAACTCACTTGTGCCCATAAATCCGAAAATCACATGGTGAGATATAGATTTTTCCATCTCTTTAATTAATGTTTGCATGCATAAGACCTTTATTAATTTTATGACAAATTAATTTATAAACATATATGAATATGTTAGTGTATATAGATCTACATTTCCTTCAATCGGTATCATGAGCCACGGTTGTGTTGCATGCAAATCGGTTAAAAGTTTTTCCGAGTTATAAGAATAACAAATAAAACTTGTAAAATTTGTGTTATTATGAGATATCACGAAATTAATCCATGCATGTTAATATTTCTGGTCCTAAAATGTTTTAGGATATTTTGGTTAATTTTTCGGATTTTTATTGTTCATATTTTACAATAATGGCATTTAAATATGATTTTATGAGCAAAAATGTCATTTTTGGTCTAAAATTAGCTATACTTCGAATTTTTAGTTGATTTTTGGATATGTTGTCACATATATTATTTTGAGATAACCTGTAAATTTTCATAATTTTTGGACTTGTTATGCTCGAAAAATGATTTTTTCATTATTAAATTCGGATTTAGGTGAAAAATAGGTTAATATGAGTTAAATTTCGAATCTGGTCATAGAAAATTAATATGTTGTCACATGCAATTTTACAAGATGTGTGTAAAATAATTGGCTATAAAGAAGTCTTTTTGCATGATTTATGGATTTTTGAAGAAAAATAGCATAAATAGTGACATTATTAGTGAAAAATTAATAAAACATAATCTATGACTTAGGAAAAACGTCTAATGTTGCTTTTTATTATCTTTTTCAGATCTAAAATTGAAAAGTTAATGAAAATAATTTTTCCATGTTTTTATGATTATTTTATTAAAAATCGATAAACCGCAACATTGTTTTTAGGAAAAATTTGAAATTTTTAACCTAAGATTTTGAACATTATGAGTGTCATGGTAATTTTCCAGAATGTTCATGAGTTTAAATTTCAAATTTTGAATTTATTTGAAATTTCGTGATTTATTTGAAGTTTAATAGCTTATTTTTGTAATTTTTGGTCCATTTATGAACAATTTTGTAAATATGAGTTAATTATGGTCAAATAGTTAGTGAAGACTAAATTTTGAGTCCTAAGAGGTTAGGGTAATTAACTTATGCATAAATATGAGTTTATGTATTTTTGTGATTATAAAATGTTGAAATCACGCAAATCCGTAAAAAACGAGTAATATACGATATTGGCTAATTAAAGGCGATTTAGCATAAAATTGAGCATGTTCATACATATTATAATGCTGCATTTTTCTTTATGATTGTCATAATTTTAATTTATGTAATTTTGAATTATGTAATTTTTACTTAGTATGGCCTTAGATTTTAATTGATATTGCCCGAAATGTATGGGAATATCGATTCGGTTGTAATTTTATTGTGATCTCGTATCACCGTTTTGTAATTTAATAGATTTATTTTATTTTAGTTACAAATGTATAATAGGAAATTATGTAATTTATTATGTAATTTTATTCATTCCGGAGTTCCCAAAGACGGATTTCTTCAAGAATGGCGATACATAAAGACGGTGTTACCTCGAGATGCGTGCCACAACCGAAGTTCAAGGGACCAATGGAGTTGGTTTCCGAATATGTAATAGTTAAATAGTTTTTCTATTTTAGGAAAGGCCATACTAGGAATTTATTTATTTTTATGCTTGCATTTTATTTTATGTCACATGCATCGCTAAATCGCCATAACTTTACATGCATTGTCATTTTATCGAGTTTATCGACCGTGTCAATTCGAATTATCGTAGTTCACCGCTTTAGTTCACTTAAAACGTGATAGATAATAAATTGACATGACCTCTCGCTAAAACAATTAATTGAGACATAGCCTTACCAAATAGTAGAAACCATGAAAACCTATTTCGCGAGGGAGTGCGCTCGGCTACCCCGGGGTACAAACCTTGTTACGTAGGGGAAGTGGGTGATAAATGTCTATCCACCGAATTCATGTTGATAAAGGTTGCATCGGCTACCCTGTGCCTAAGTTAATGTGGGTTTGGATAATGGACACATTTATTCGAAATTTGGATTGAACTCAACAAAAGTTATTGATAAGGGTTGCATCGGCTACCCCGTGCCCTTGTTGATGTGTTTTGGGCTATAGATAAACATTAGAGTAATTTTATCAACCAAGAGTTCTAAAACTAGAATCGATTAAAAAGTTAATCTACCGAGTTATATTGATGAAGGTTGCATCGGCTACCCCGTGCCTAAGTTGATATGAATTTGGGTCTTGGAATCATTTATCATAGTTGGGTAGAGGTCACTATGTAAATGCTATACTTGTTTTTCAAGTATTAATAAAACGATAAATGTTAAGTTTTCCACTATTCCGTTTTTATATTGTTCTATTTCTTTACCACAATTCATATACGATATCATTTCGATTTTGATACGAATCTCCATTAAAACATCGTAACTAAAGACAAAAATTTGAATTTGCTTCTAAAACCTCAAATGAACCATTGCTAAGGATCTCTTGTAAAGAGTATAGATTAAAGTTATTCATTATCAAACGGGTTTTTGATTCTTGACTAACACTTCTACTTACAATGAATTATGTTTCATATACTTAATTGAATTAAGTACCTTGAAGCGATAAATTGTTTTGGTGATTAGATTTTGAAGTCGTAATTGACCAAAATAACGCAACCACTTCAATGAAAGTTTTAAGACTAAACGAACAAATGAAGAGTAATCTTCATGAATTCAATTTTGCTTCACAAAGCAAAGACTCATTGAAATGAGTGGGAGCATTCTCTTAAACCGTTAAGATGAGGACGAGGTTCCAGAAGTAAAGATTATAATGGAATTGATACAAGGTAATGTTAAAAGTAAAGTTGTTGAGAATGACGATACTAAACCTATCAATCCCGACCGATAAAGTTTCCATTGTCTTAAATGTTGGACACAAGAAAGGAAACTACCCCAAATTATTGAAGAATCAACAAATTAGTTGTGGGACATCTAATAGGATCTTCTTCTTTAAATGTTTATATGATTGGCATAAATTTTGCTAGTACCACTTCGTCAATATTAGAAACCGGTGGTGGTTTACATCATTGTACTTGATACATAGAATGATTAGAATATGACGACTAGCATCAATGATGTCGAGAGATAGAGTCATTGTGTACTCAATCTAGTTTTCGGGTTTGGAGTTGTACTTAATTGTGACTATTAAGTACATAAACTCTAAATAAGAATACATACTTGTTAAGATACAAAAGAGGTTTCACTTTTGTGACCCTTTACACCACGATTTGATATATGGCTAACCCATTATCAAGGTGATAATATTCTAAACCAAACTAGAATGATATATCATGAAGATGATGCAAGACTCAAATTGGTAACCCAAGATTAAACCTTAAATTTTGGAATGATGAACGCAAAGAGTTATCAAGTACTCTTGAAACCATTAGATTGTTAATGGTATATGCGTATCTTGTATTCAAAGCAAGATGTCTCATGCTTTTTGGTTGAAAAGGAGATCGAGGTTATAAATCATCTATCCAAAATAGGTTGATCATTATCTTTTACCAACGATTTAAGTTGACACTAATATGTTCACTTAATAAGGTAAATAGAGAAATCTTTGAAGAATTTCAAAGAGTTCAAGGAATCACGATTTAGTCATGATGGGATTATCAAAGTGAAGACTTTGATATAAGCCAAATGAATTGTGATATAGTATCACAAATTAATCTCTCTTAACACGCATTATGGGATAATGTATGATTGGATAAGAATTCAAACGCTCTTCGATAATGTTTGGACTTCGATCAAGTTATTTTGAGTTACTTGATCCTTTTGGGAATTTTATCATTTTGTCTAAATTATTTTTCCACTAAATCGAATCATATGAGATATGAAATGGTAAGGGTACCATGTTTGTAAGTTTTCACAAGAAACAAATGCTCATTTTTTCCCTTTTCAATTATCACGAGTACACCGGGTTTGTGGCTCGTGAAGCTGTCTTTCTAAAATACAAGTTTATTTTTAGAAGACAGAGTGGGAGAAATTATTCAAGAGCCACAAAGAATGCCACAAAAAATTGTTATGTCGCAAGAAACAGGTCTTTCTTGGCTACATGAGACGTTTTGTGTAAGACGTTGTTTCTTCAAAACCTAGGAGGTTAAATTCGTCACTTGTTAAAAATGATGAATTCATGCTACTTTTAAGAAAGTAAAGAGCTTATAACTTACAAAAGAAATTGTTTGATTCAAGTTGATTACTTCGGAAAGTAATCAACAAATGACTTACATAAGAGTGTTTAAGTCACAACTCAATACAAGGCTTAGAGCCATGAAAATCCGAAATAAAGGCTTGATTAGTGACAAAGGGTTTTGCACTAATAAAGAGATATTTCATAGCAAGATTAGTTGCAAAGGGTTTTGCACTAATTGAAATGCTTAAGTCTATTTGGATCTTCTTAGGGATTGTGTTTCATTATAAGGTTATGAAATACACAGCAAGTGAATCTAAAACCCACTTCTTCAATAGAAGCAATGTATTCAATACATGTCATAAGTTTTATAGATTCTTGCAACCCTAAGATAATGTGAAACTTGAGAGAGGGTCTTAAGTAGGACATCAATGAGTTAGAATCAACATTTTGATCATGTGATAAAACATTTCTCGATAAGTCGAGAAGTTGTGTTTATACATGGAGTTTAGTGGGAGTTACGGAAATTTTAATTAGTCCGATATGTGGATGACATATTGATCATTGCGAATGATTTAAGACTTTTGGAGTATTATAATACATCTTGAATATCCGGATTTATGAAGATAAATCCACATGATATTAGCGTCAGTAAGAAGTCTTATGTTGATAAGATTCATGACTAGTTCAATTAAATTGAACATATTTGATTGATTTCATTTGCTTCCGCTGCCGAATCAATTAAAAAGAAATGATGTATAACACTTCATATGCTTTGAGTATGATGAATTGTTTTCAAAAATCAAATTTAAGTAATCTTTACCAAGTAAGCTATAAAGATTACCCTTAAGTGCTTGCAGAAGCATTAAGGAAGTAAAGCAAAGTGTTTATGATGCAATATTGTGTAAGGGTGTTACACAAGTGACAATTGACAATTGAGATTGCGCATGGTTTCCGACAAAACCATAATCAAAACACACTAGGATGGTTAAGATACCATTGTGGCAATGTTAATTAAGAAGTAGATTTTCTAGAATCGTTCTAGGCAATAAAGAACAATGAGAGATATTTATAACGGAAATTGAGTACACTTGCGATCATGAGATGTGCAAGAAAGATGAGTCCCCACACTTTGTGAAAACAGTGGGAGCTATTCTTAGGCTAGAGGGCCTATGTCTTGATTGGATCTCGATACGTACTCAGAAAGTTTTGTAATGCAAATGTATACATTACAAAGAAAAACGAGTATGTAGTGAGGTTGAGTAAGGTACAACAAATTGATAAAACCTACTAACCAAAGCCTTCTCAAAGGCTAAACATGATGAGTCATGTCATTTCAATTGAATTGAAATGAACAACTATGTACAAGATCAAATTAGATTATAAAACATGAAATAGTAATCAGGCATTGACTATTCATGTGTGATAATCGCATTTGTCGTTCGAGTTTTATTTTAAAACTCTTTTATTATACTTTGTTACATCCAAACGGGTTGTAGAGACAATTGAACCCCGTTAAAGTGAACACGGATTAGCATAGTATTCGCCCATAGTCACTTGTATGAGGTGACGTCTCGAAGTGACTAGAGTGTGATGCGATTGATGGCAAGTTCAAGTGCCATACAGTCACGTGAGATGACTAGTCGATCACATAGGCAGATGTTAGGAACACCTTGTCGGGCCTTATGACCGCTTATAGAGTTCTGGCAAATTTATATAGCCTGGTCGTGGCGAGAGCTGCTATAGTATTCTAATGAGTCGATTCTTTTGACTAAAGACTATTCACCTTAGATGGCACAGTTTCAGCTTAACTTTGATTTGTGTTACTACGACCTTCGTAAATGGGGTCAAATGGGCATATTTTGGGTTATGATGGCTGTGGCTAGTCGAAGGGAATGAGTGCGATAGGAATTGTCCACCCCTAGTCAGGGTTATAACAATATCTCAGGGCCACTCGAGGAGTAATGAACTGGAAATGCGTGGCCACGCTCGGAAAGTATCTATGATAGATAAGTCCGGTCAAAACAGTTATTCTCCAGATCGAGGAAACCACTCTCGATATGATCACTTGCAAGTACGACCTGAAAGACACCTTGCATTGAGTGGGAGATAGTAATAGGACAAGAGAATTGGTGACGCACACTTGTCGAGGACAAGTGGGAGATTGTTGGGAAATGTGTCCTCAACAATAGTGCGATCACATGATTTACATATCATTATTAAATCTCATTTTAAGAATACATGTGGGATGTAATATTTTCTGATCAACTGGTCCACACATATCGGTAATGATTGGTGACTAGAGTTTGACATTACTGTCGTGCGACGGTGGTGATCAGTTGATCCCCTTAGGTCATACCTATAGGGAAATACTCTTAATTGATTATTTAATTGATCGTATACCAATACGAGTTAATTAAATTACTTAAAATTGACGGATGATTTTGTGAGTATAATTTACGTATCTTATTGTAAATATGATTAAATGAGATACGGTCTAAGTAATCGAATTATTTTATTACTTAGATGAAATTATTGTTTAAAGAAACAATTGAAACGGAATGAATAAATTATTATAAATACAGAATGTTGTAGTTTATAATTTGGAAACATTTTTGGTACAAGTAATTACGAATTACTAGTCGATTTTGTAAATGACATATTTTATGAGTATGTTAATTTTTAATATGTTAAAAATACATTACATTGTGACATGTCATGTAACATGTTACATGTGACAAATTTGACAAATTACAAAATAAAATGGGTTCTCCATTTTATGCTTAAAAACCGAAAATGAGGAGGTAGTGTAAGATATATATTGTGTTTTATCTTGAGTGGAAAACACAATCATGATATCTAAGTACTAGCCTTGCAAGCCTAAGCTTTTGAGAAGAGCAAAAACAAAAGGCATTGGGCATACTACCCAATGCTCTCTTTTTCGGCCTCCCACAAGAAAGAGAGGAGAGCTCTTCTCTTTAATTTTAATTATTCATTCTTCCCATTTTTGTAGTGTATGAAAATCCTCCAAAACTCTCTACAATTTATGATAATTCTAGAGAAATAAAATCTCACAAAAACATCACCTCTTGACCGAAATTTTCAAGAGCCAAAATACAATTTATTTTGTGTCATTTTTATGGTGAAACTAATATTATTACTAGATCTAAATAGTATTGGTTTATTAAGATGTATTCCTTGGGTATATGCTTTTTGGAGGGATTCTACCTTTGAGTCCTTGTTCTTCCATTTGGAGAGCTCAAGAACAAGTGAGTAGGTGAACTCACTTGTGCCCATAAATCCGAAAATCACATGGTGAGATATAGATTTTTCCATCTCTTTAATTAATGTTTGCATGCATAAGACCTTTATTAATTTTATGACAAATTAATTTATAAACATATATGAATATGTTAGTGTATATAGATCTACATTTCCTTCAGATTCCTGCTCCTGAGCACCTCCCACCCACGGAGCCCTTGGAGCCGACAGTAGTGACGGTGGACTCCGATGACGAGGAGGAGGAGGATGATGACAGACCCCGCCATCTACAGACCTATCTCATCGACGACACCATCCTCGAGGAGATGCCGGAGCCGACGAAGGGCGAGAATGCGGGAGTTCAGGTGGTGGAGAGACCCAGAGTGGGGAGGGGACCCCGTCGAGTGAGGGAGAGGGCCTCGGAGACTAGGCCACAGCCAGTAGCACCACAGCAGCAGCAGTCTTTTCCATGCTACCCTTACCTCGACACCCCGGAGACGCGATCCGATTACAGCGGAGAGAGTGTCATCTACCTTGACACTCGGAACATGCACGAGATGGCGTACGCTCGGGGATAGGGACCGAGGGACCGCATCCGATTTGGTGGAGTGGAGTTGGGAACTACTCGGGGTTTTCCATTCCTACGGGGTGGATTAGTCGACGTGGGGGCACCTCGGTCCTTCCCTTACGGTGGCTTGACTCCATGGTACGTGGGCCCCGAGCGGCGAGGAGCGGGGAGTGGACGCGGGGATTGAGACATCGGGAGCGGTACTTCGGCGGTGGTGGTGATGATGAGGTGATGTTTGAGCGGCCGGCAGTGAAGGAGTGACACTCCTTGTACTTATCTTTGTTAGTGGTAGTTGGTTTTAGGTGTTGGTATCGTTGTTAGACATTAGTAGTTATTTTATTGAGACTTTGTTAGACTTGTATTGTTGGCCATAAGGCCGGATTTTGATACTTGACTTGTTGCAGGATGTTAGAAGTCGGGGGAAGTCGTCCCGACTCGATCTTTATGTGGCAAAGATGTGCATATACGTGATTTATGGCAGGCTTTATAAGGCTTTAGCTTTGTAGGTACTCGATAGAGTACCCGTACTCTATCGTAGTATTTGTAGGATGACGGGATGAAAAGTTTCGATCTTTGGGCTACTCGATCGAGTAGCCGAGACACTCGATCGAGTAGCATGGCACTCGATCGAGTATCGCTACATACTCGATCGAGTAGCACTTTATTCTGAGAGGTTTTTGAAAATTAAAAATGTTCAATTGTTTGATAATGGCATGTTTAATGTTTAATGTGGTTATTAGTGCGTAGTAACACCTTTGAACCGTTAAATTCATATGTTGGAAGTCGTGCTTGAAGTTTATAAGCGTAGTTGTCACAGCTAGTGAAGCAGTGATAGTTTCTTGTACTTTAATGTTGCATACGCCTTATTACGACTTATTTATCGGAATTATATCTTCTCACACACTTGTGCATACCATAGTAACGTGCCTTCTAGACGGCGGCTAACTAGTCCGGTGGTTAGTGTATAATTGCTAATTTAACGAGTTTGTGCTTAACGAGTAATGTCCACGATAGATAACATGTTTTAACCCATGTCATGAATCGAATAATAAGTAAAATGCGTTGTAATTTGGGTGGTGAACTTCGGGGACGAAGTTCCTTTTTAGAGGGGAAGAGTAATGTCGCGAAATAAAAAGGTTGCTTTTGAATAATGTTTTGCTTGTTTATAATGTTGTTGGTGTTATGTTCTACTTTAGTATAACGAATTACTTTAGTTCTTTAAAGTGAGTGTGGTTGTATGTTTCAAAAGACGGTTATGAAAAAAATAGTTATAGTGCGATGAATCGTACTTGAATCACGTTGCCAAGTAACATGGTGGCATTAGTTGTACCACATGAAAGTTAATATGAGACATGTTCTAGATTGATAGTTTGATAGTTGTTACTGTGTGTTGGGTGATCGTGAGTGGCGATTCGCATTGCGAGTCAGATGTTTTATATATATCTATATAGAATAACGGTTGACGGTGGTGACGCTTGCATGACAGTAGTAAGAATCGATATGTATAAATGTGGACGGTGATGATGATGACAGGGGGGGGATGGTATTTCCAAGAGATAATGGTTTGGCCAGGAAGGTTGGTGAGATGGTGTTGGTTCCGTGTCATGAGCGGGAGAGATGAGTTGAACCGGGGGACGAAGTTCTTTTTAGGGGAAGAGGCTGTAATACCCGTCCTTTTAGGGACCCTTTGACCGGCGTTGACTGACCTTGGGAGCGGGAGTAGTCTTAGAAAAGTGTGCCAAAACCATCTTGGGCTGCGTGTTAAGAGTGGTACTCGATAGAGTAGAGGCTACTCGATCGAGTAGCTAGGTTACTCGATCGAGTAGGGGCTACTCGATCGAGTATGTTAGTACTCGATCGAGTACCCATTTTTCAACGAGGGTTTTATATCGCGTTTTGTTAAATCCGCAAATCACTTCCATCACTTTCCTCCTATCTTTCAGTCGCCTCTTTCCTTTCCCTTCACCTCAAAACCTCCATGGAAGCCTTTGTGAAGATCCTTGTGCCTTAGGAGAGCGTCTCTTGAGTCGGGTAGCGGTCTTTTGCTGAGTTTCTCCCTATAGGTATGTCATAATCATTATCCGTGTCCTTGTTCTTCATAGTTAGGGTTTGCTTGTTAGTAATCTAGAGTTGTGTTCTGGTTATAGGCGTTGCTTGATCATTTTGGACATGTTATCTGTCGGCATGGATTGGTTGCGATGGCTTAAAGGTAGGTTCGCCTACTCAGTTTCTGTAGACCGTCTAATGTGTCGGTCGTTGTGATAGTATTGTGATTGCTTGACATAGTAATTGTGTTGTATTGTGATTGTGGTTGTGATCGTTGTTGATGGTTCGCGAGGCGTGGCCTCGGCTGAGTGGGGTCACTTGCAGGAGTGGCTTCACGCCCTAGTTTCGCCTTCTGTGGAACCCGCCACAGAAGGGATGTGCACATTAATGGACAGGGTTATCGCTCGATACGATGAGCGGGGATTTGGTGGGTACGGCTGCGGTCCCCCACTGGCAGGACTGGTCCAGTGGACAGTCAGTGACAACGGTTGGTTGGATTGTTGTGTTTGCGTGTGCGAGACGGATAGCGTCGTATTGTGTTGTTAGTGGTAGTTGTTATTGCTTTGCGTCTTGTCACTCAAGATCTTGACCTTGTGTGGTTGTCTGTTTGTTATGTGTCTGCCGTGATCCCTTATGGTGAGCGATCGGTCTTAGCGAGGTATTGGTGTTGACGATAGAGTGGAGTCCGGCGGGGATGAGTCCTCATGAGATATGGCAGTCTTAGCGAGTAGTCTTTGAGTTGTACCTTTGTATCGTATTTTGGTTTAAATCGCTTGTAATATAACTTAATAGTTCTTTTATCGACATTTGATTATTGCTATCCCTGCAACCGAGATGGTAACGCCCTTATATCCTAAGGAAGACCTATTTGTGAATATTAAATAATAATTATTGGGTACTATGATTTGCGACGGAGTAAAAATGACTATTTTATACTAATAATAGTGATCATTTTGTGTTTTATATTAAAGTGATTGTTTTACAAAAGTAGTCATTTTATAATAATAAATAACAATCAATTTTTAACTAAAATGATCTTTATTAGTATAAAATAGTCATTTTTAGCTAGCTAGATACATAGTTTTTTAATTTTTTAGATACATACCTCTAGCTTCTTATATACATTTCTTTAAGTTGCTAGATACATACCTCGTTTGGTCACATTAACTTGCTAGAGACACTCCTCTAATTTGCTAGATACATGTCTCTAGCTAGTTAGATACACTTCTTAAGTTTGTACTACTTTCGTCATCCTAGTCGGGAGTCATCACTAAAATTGGAGGGTGCTCCGTGCACATCGGTTTTTGCTAGATATTTGATCAGCACTTTGGTGGACAGTCGACCCAAAGAGCCTCTATATGGTACTAGTATGTGATATGGGGGTACTAGTATGTGTATATGGCTAATTCGTAAAGTGCACACCATAACTTAGTTCGTAAGGGCTCTCTTCGTACTAGTATGTGATAATTGCTGACCCACAGTGGTGCGTAGTGGTAACTAAAATTGAAGTATCTAAGAAATGTATATACTGTTTACTTAAATTACTAACAAGGGGGATTAGATACTCCTTTAAGTTACTATTTACATACTTTTAATTAGCTAAATACATTCCTTTAAGTTGTTAGATACAACCTATTAGCTTGCTAGATACACTCCTTTTGAATTGTTAGATAAAACCCTTTAGCTAGCTAGATACACTCTTTTGAATTACTAGATACATTTATTTACCTTAATAGATACACATCTCTGGCAAGCTAGATACACTCATCTACTTTGATAGATACACATCTTTAGATTCTTAGATACAAATATTTACCTTGGTAAATACACTCCTTAACCTTGCTAGATACACTTTTTAAAACTATTAGATACAAGCAGCTTAGCAAACTAGAACCTTTATTTCCACACTACATCTACACATTAACACTAATTAGTTTAAAATAAAGCAAAAAATAATAGCCTTTAAACAAAAGGTTTTAGGATCATAGTCATTCTAAGGAGGCAATTCAAGTATTGATTCTGAATCCATGACTCTTGTAACGTTGACTCAAACTAGAATTTTCTGTGACAGTAGTTGCAATAATCCATGACTCTTCCACGTCATCAAGTCGTTTTCCTTCAAGTGCAAGGGCTTCAAGATTAGGAGATGAACCAAATGAAGGAGGTGGATGACTATTGACAGTAAACACATCGCAAAAGAAGAGACAGTAGATCAGCACAGTGATAAGATCAGCAAAATTAAAATGAAACGACAGAGCACATTAAAAGCAATCAGCATGCGCACCTTTTCCGTGCAAAAGGAGAAGATTCCATATTCGTATCATTTGCTATTGTATCAGACGCATTAGGAACCTAATCAAAGTAGCAACAACATCCATTAGTACATGTACGGTACAACCAAACGAAAGCATACTACCACAATTAAAAAGCTGAATAACCCAGAATTAACAGAATTCCAAGACCAATATCTAGTCTACCCGACTTAAAACCGGATGATTGAATCCAAAACTCACAATATTAGTCTACCAGACTTAAAACCGGAAGATTTACTCTGAAAAAACATACTTTTGTTAAATAACTTATGAACTTACTGAACTTGAAAAGACGTCAAAAACAATATAAGAAACCAAATTAAGCATTACAAATCAAGGATTATAAATTTAATCATGGAAAATTACATAGTCACTGACTTTTCTTTTTGAGGCAAACATGAAGCATGATATTATTAGAGTAAATCAATCTCCGCTAGGGCTAAGATAGCTGGCGGAACATCCAAACAGACACAAAATTTCTAGTTTATTTTCACAAGTGTTGCAAAACACAAACCCCAAAACACACAAAACTACATTAGGAAGCTCAAAAAATACTACGTGATTCTTAGTAAAGTTGATCTTCATATATGAGACCTACGGTATGAACAAATGCCCAGTGCTGACCTGAAACCATGGGAAAATAAATTTGCATCAGTTTTACAAATAAGGTAATGAATGTCGGAAACTAGGACATTTCGTTAATCAATCAAACTCAAAACAGATGGAGTAATAAAATTAATCAAATTGAGACTCTTCAAATCATGGCCAGTCAAAATGTTGAGTACAGGTAAAGCGAGAGCATATCCTATATACTAAGCACAGTAGCACTTTCTTCTTTTCACCATTTTGCCAATTATAACTCTGAAAGCAATGTCGCTTGACTAAAAGTCATTGAGTCATCGTTATATAATGCTAAATGAGACTGATCTTCACTAGACTGAATACAAACAAGCTAGAGTAATCTTCCTCGGACTAAATTCAGATAAACTGCAGTGATCCTCCTTGAAACCAATTCATACAAACTCAACCTGATTTTCAATGCTCAAACTTATTTAACATTAAATCTAAGAAAAGAGACGGAAAACAAAAACTATGTACTCCGTATTTAGTTATCTAACACTCCATATAATTAGTCCTAGCTATAATTTAGCTAAGCATGAATTCTGTCACCGTGAAACACTCAAACAATCTCGCAGCAAAATCAAAATTCCAGCAAGCAAGGTAAATTGTCAGCAGCAAATCGTTCAATTCGCCAAGCTCATCCTTAAACTCCACACTAATCCTGAATGTACTAATTACTGATAATCTACTAAATAAACTTCCACACTACTTCGTAATCCTCAACAATTAGGCGAAGATGATATAACGAAATGCGGAAACTACTGTCAATCTACTAAATAACAACTGAACTTAAAAAACCGAACTAAACTGAAATTTGCTAGACAAAACTGAACAAAAAACCCAAAATTAATTGAACATTGCAAGACGCAATGAAACTTAAACCGAACTGAATTGAAAATTTGCTAAACGCGACTGAACTAAATAACCGAACTGAACAGAAATTTGTTAGACGGAATGGTTCTAAAAAACGGAACTGAACTGAATTTTGCTAAACGCAACTGAACTAAAAAAACCGAACTAAACTGAGCTGAAATTACCTGATCAGCACCAGCAACGTCAGCGAAAGTGACATCAGTCTCGGTGACCTCCTGAAACGTAGACTTAGACTTACCAAAATCTACAAAATGGTGACAATTCGTTAGAGTTCACTCCAAAAATTGTATCTTCAACTATAACGCATAATAGTAGCTCTTGTTTTCTATCAAGGTCGTGTTTTTAGCTAAAACCGACTGCAATAACTTTTAAAAAATCTACAAAATGGTGATAATTCGTTACAGTGGCCTCTCATGATAGGTAGTATACTCCTAAATACTACTCCGTAGCTGTTGAAGGCTTTGACATTATGTGCGAATAAGTCAATAACTAAACATTAAAGGCTAAACAGAACATAAATGAATATAAGCAATAAAACTAAAATACCCCAAAGACACCAAAATAACCTTATTCTTTTTTTAGGATACACATGTTATTAGTAGGATACACATGGTATTACTAAGGATACACAAATCAACCTTTGTGTATCCGGTGAGTAATACCATGTGCACTGGCTAGTATTTAGTGTATCTCGCCAAAACCTACAACACCACCCGACCAATCATCCCCACGACCGAGTACCTCACCCAAACGACCACTACAAGCACATTCACCTAGGCGAGTACTGCGCAATTCTCGCACCTCCCAATTACAACACCGAAAGCGACAACCCAATGAACATTATCAACATTGCTATAACCACACCGACCAACATCATCTTTTCACGGCCAACAATATGATCAACCTCCATTCGACCACGCAATTATAACCACAAAACCACATTTCAAGGAGACCAGATCTAGTCGAAAAGAAATAAGAAGACTAAATCTGATTGGTATGCACTTACCCGATGGTGTTTGACGAGATTAAGAGTGATGGTCGGAGGGATGCACCGGGAAACGGGAAATCGCGGAGGGATCCAAACATGTGTAGTTATACGAAGTGTATCTAGTAGTTATACGAAGTGTATCTATGACGGCATTTTGTGTATCCACTAACGCCACCACCACCAATACTGCCACAACCACCACCACCATCATAGTCACCCCACCAACACACCCATTGTCGCCACCACCACAAACACTTCTGAACTAATTGCACAACCAAGCCCCATCACTGCCATCAGCCGGTGATATAACCGACCACCTCAGAGCGCGGTGGGGACACCACCCACCACCATACATCACCAAGGCCACGACCAGGCTACCCAAACCACCGCAAAACGATCAAAATCCCGCACAATCCAACGACTACCAACCCACGGCCATCACCTCTAACGCCGACTATGTTAATTATGGTTGGTGAGAACATTTTATCGTTCTCGAATCTCCGACATGAGTCCCAACATCCTTAGATTTTCGAAGCTACTCTCCATTTTGCTGTAGATCTACGATTTAACTTACAATCTGAGTTTCTGTTAGCACGCAAAAAGCCTTCGATTGAAGCTAAGAGAACGATTCAATGCACTTGAGATCTCCGTCAATAACCAAGTCGGCGATTTACGAACGATTTCTACAATGGTTTTGGCGTTTGAGAAAGAAATGGTTTATCGGCATCGGCTTGTGCGCGTGGGTTGGAGACGATGGGAGAGGATGAGCGTGACAGGTGATAAACAAAAGAACGACGAGCGTTGACATCACCGTTGGAGTGGGTGGTTGCAGACGGAAAAGGCAGTTGGGTTGTAGAGGAAGAAGAGAGAAGGTTGGGATTGTGTGGGAAGGTAAAAGGTACGGAGTAGTTGGTGAATGAAGGGTGGGACTGTTGGGTTTTTAAGTTAGTTCGTAAGTTCGCACCGAACTTTAGTTCGCACCTGACCCCGACCCTATATATATATATATATATATATATATATATATATATATATATATATATATATATATATATATATATATATATATATATATATATATATAAACTGCATCAGGTGAGTCCATATATCTTAGGTGAGTCCGTCCCGCGATTCTCCACCATTAGATCTTAAACAAATGAATGGCTGAGATTAATTCTAGCTCACCTATATAAACCCCAAATCATCATTTTCTACCGTCATAATTAAAGATTACTTTCTCTCTCTATAAGCACATCTCTCTAAATCTCATTATTCCTCTGTAAATTAATTCATCTCCTTCACAATTCCAGCAAAATTAATCTCAACCATTAACGCTGCAACTCTAAAGATTTGTACATTCACACGTGTTTCACAATTCATCCACGATTTATGCAATTTACGATTCAATAAATCAGAGTAGATTAGTTAAACTCTGATTTCGCATCCTTCGATCGCTCATATTCAATCGATCGATTTTCAGGTTAGTTATATTTGCTTTCGAAATTCTTATTCAATTACAACAAATCGATTTATTATTGAATTTCAATTTTTTTAATTGATGTTTAACTTAGAATGTCGATTTTATGAATTCAAGCAATTCGTGATTCTATTAGTTTAATCAATTCAAGCAATTTATGATTCAAGCAATCCAAGATTGAATAGGTTCAATAATTTAAACAATTTAATCAATCTCCGATTTCATATCCTTTAATTAAAATTGCATATTTAGATCGCATACCTTCACCTGATTTTTATGTTTTTTTTTTCTAGATCTACACCTTTGTAGTTGCTTTTAAATTTTTATTCAATTACAGCAACTCGATTTGGTTATTGAATTTTTAATTTTCGTAATTGATGTTCAACTTATAATTTTTTACGATCATTTTTTTTTTTTTCATCGATTTTATGTTCATTAGTTGTATGGATCGTAAGAATACGTGTACAGATAATTTTGTTACTCCTTTGCATCTGAGTTTTTTTTTTTTGGCGATTTTCTTTTTATTTCATCAATGTCATACGATGTTGATATTTTATTGTCACATTATTCTGATAATACTAGGTCTCCATAATGATAAAACATAACTTGTTTTTCAATATTTCTGATAACAATAACATTATTCTTTATGTCTGAGTCTTTCATAATAATAGCAATATAGTTTTATATTAATCGTTGTCAATGTTTTTCATGCTCGTGAGGTGAATCAATTTACCAAGGATTGATTTGCTATATCATATTTATCTTGAAGAAGGGGCTGTAATATTAGTGAATTCGATGAGGCTCATAATCATCGGTCATTCTCTGTTAATGATCAAGACCTCCGAACACTTTCGGGTGATTTTTTCTTCTTTTCATAAGCGATTTTTTTGAGACCATTCAAAAGTTTACATCGACACTACAAAGAGGTTCATCATAATGGAGTTTACGAGCTTTTAATGTTTTGTTTGTAATACAATAACGACTTTCATTCATGTATTTATTTTTCATAAGCAAGGCTGATTATTATTATAGTAACATTTTTGTTATTGCATAACTTATTTATCAAGGTAACATTGGACAATATTAAGAGAAATATTATTTATTTCGGCACATTAACACTTATACAACTAATCCTCATCCTGCTACTTTAAAGTGATAATGTTACTGTAACATCTTTTAATTTACTTCATCAAAGGGAGATCAATGTTACATAAACACGATTACTGTAAGAAAATCATTACAGTAACACGAGATCAACGATAGGGTATTAATTATCTTTTTCATTTAGTATATAACAGAGTGTATAAATTAATTTAAAAATGTGAAGGTAGAGATTAGTCTTTAATTATTATTGTATTAGTATTACTTTAACATCATTACGGTGGACGCTACTACAATATTTACATTATTGTAACATAATTGATTCATGAAAGTAATATTGTAACAATATTTAAGTTTCAACTTGAATTCATTTCAATGACAAAAGGCAAGGTTAACCTGTTACATAATACCACAAAACACCAATGTTAAAGTTTACATCATAATCCCACGCCAAAATCTCACAACAACGTTAAAAGTCTATACTAGCATTTCAACTTCAATAACGTTGTCATCTTCATGTATATCTTCATGTCGGTGTCTTACTCTTTGTTTGTATGTACCATCTTTTTGCGCAACTTGACTTTTTGTGTTGCTTAATCAAACTTTCTTCTTGAATTTCTGAAATTTAAAACAACATTTGACCATTATTAGTGTTCAACATCACTCTTTTGAGTTTATAACAATGCTATACCATTAAATTTAATTGGACAAAAGCACACAATATTATTTTATGATGTTACAACATCCAATATATAATGTTATAATAATATTGCAAGTTCGATTAAAAAAATATTGACCTTTGCTCAATAATAATCGCATTATCTTGTGTAGTAATAATGTTACAAAGATTATCAATGTTCTGATAATAATGTTACGGTGTCAATTTATCAGTAACAATATTCTTTGTAACAATGATACGAAGAATCGGAGCAATTGAGTGCCATAGAGCAACTCGTCGCTTAGTTAAACTAGTAAGCTGGAGTTTTCAATCCCAAAAAGATCCGCAAATATTACAAGAACTTGAGCTTTAAGTGTATGGACTATGGAGTATATTTTTATCATAATACTCACGCTAGTTTACTCAATAAAATAACACCAATCACTCGTTATTTAATTAACACTAATAGTTTTACTAACTATTTGATAAATAACATTAATTCTTTTTAAACCAGGTTTCATCGTTCTTCTACAAATAACACTAATTTTTTTTCAAATCTTCGTTAAATCGATACTCTTACATTCTAAATAATTATTAATGTTTTATAACAAAAAGTAGTTAAAGTCTATCGAAACTTTTAACATGTAACACTCACTCAATAGGCAATAAGCGTGAATCAAAATCAATCAATAAGCAAGTAAGTAAAATTCACAGCCAAAAAAGACATGAAAACACTAATTCCATTGAATAAGAATATAAACTCAGGAGAACTAATTTAATCAATGTTCGTCACTTTCTTCTGAGAGAATTTTTTTTATTAAGCAATGTTTCTTTATCACCAAATTCGATACTGTAAATCATCTGAAGCGTAATACAACGATTGAAATTTGTTGCTGACATTGATGTGAGTGGTTAATTAAATTCAGGAGAACTAATTTAATCAATGTTCGTCACTTTCTTCTGAGAGAATTTTGAGATTTTTAGGGTTTTCTTTGATTTGGGGATAGATTGAGAGAGGGAGACGGGAGCGTGTGATAAGAGAGAGAAAAAGAATGAGAAAGACGCGGACGTTTAAATGTTGCGTAAAAGTTAGTCAGATGACGTGGCACAATCTGGCGCATCTATCCTGATAGATCCTACGGTCTATAATCATAGGACGGACTCATTTAAATTCTTTGGACTCACGGATGCTCACTATATATATATATATATATATATATATATATATATATATATATATATATATATATATATATATATATATATATATATATATATATATATATATATAGAGAGAGAGAGAGAGAGAGAGGAGTTCTAATGAGTCCAACATGTGGCATTGAGTCCATAAGTCCTCAAGGGCCATTGGATGGACTCAATGGATGGTTTGAATGAATTTGATTAAAGGCCATTAAAAAGAAAAGGAAAAAATGTGGATGGTTGGATTGAGATGGGTGGTTGAGATTGAAAATTACCAAAAAAATTACCACTAATCAAATTTCTATACACTAATTAATTTTTCTTTCTCTCTCTAGCCCCTAATTAATCAGTTTTGAGTTTTAGATTTCAGAAGTGTAAATGTAATGTTGTATGAGTTTTACAAGTGTAAATGTGATGTTTTACGAGTGTAAATGTAACATTCTAAGAGTGTAAAATTTATTTTTTGTGACGGAAATTTTGAATTTATATAATTTTAACATTTTACAAGTGTAAATGTGATGTTTTACGAGTGTAAATGTAACATTTTAAGAGTGTACATTTGATTTTTTGTGACGGAAATTTTAAATTTATATAATTTTAACATTTTACAAGTGTAAATGTGATGTTTTACGAGTGTAAATGTAACATTTTAAGAGTGTAAATTTGATTTTTTGTGACGGAAATTTTGAATTTATATAATTTTAACATTTTACAAGTGTAAATGTAACATTTTAAGAGTGTAAAATTTATTTTTTGTGACGGAAATTTTGAATTTATATAATTTTAACATTTTACAAGTGTAAATGTGATGTTTTACGAGTGTAAATGTAACATTTTAAGAGTGTAAATTTGATTTTTTGTGACCGAAATTTTGAATTTATATAATTTTAACATTTTACAAGTGTAAATGTGATGTTTTACGAGTGTAAATGTAACATTTTAAGAGTGTAAATTTGATTTTTTGTGACGGAAATTTTGAATTTATATAATTTTAACATATTACAAGTGTAAATTTGATGTTTTACGAGTGTAAATGTAACATTTTCAGAGTGTAAATTTGATTTTTTGTGACGAAAATTTTGAATTTATATAATTTTAACATTTTACAAGTGTAAATTTGATGTTTTACGAGTGTAAATGTAATATTTTAAGAGTGTCAGTTTGATTTTTTGGTCCTTTAAGTGTAATTTTGGTCCTTTAAAAGTGCAACTTTTGTCCTTTAAGAGTGTAATTGTAGTCCGACCACCGACAAACACCACCACCGTCCTTCACCAGTCACCACCAACTCATACTCACAAAAAAGATCTATAGCAGATCTGGAAAAAAAAGTGTAAATGTAAGGAAATACGAGTGTAAATGTAAACAAGTGTAACTGTAAAGAAATAGGAGTGTAAACGTAAAGAAATACGAGTGTAAATGTAAACAAATACGAGTGTAAATGTAAACAAATATGTGTGTAAATGTAAAGAAATACGAGTGTAAGTGTAAACAAATACGAGTGTAAATGTAAAGAAATACGAGTGTAAGTGTAAAGAAATAGAAGTGTAAATGTAAAGAAATACGAGTGTAAATGTAAAGAAATATGAGTGTAAATGTATAGAAATACGAGTGTAAATGTAAAGAAATAAAATATAAGTGTAAATATAAAGAAATACAAGTGTAAATGTAAAGAAATATAAGTGTAAATGTAAAGAAGTACGAGTGTAAATGTAAAGAAATATGAGTATAATAAATATATTTATTAGATCTAACAATAAAAATCATGATAATACAATTTTAAATATATAGACGATATTTAAAATCATCAAAAAAAACAAAATTAAAAACAAACAAGATCTAAAACATTCATGTGAACAATATATTATTGAACCCCACCCACCAACCACTTCTCATTTCAAAAATAAAGAAAAAGATAAAAAAATAAATAGAAACAAACAATAAAACTACTTCAAAATCACCAACGTTATTGAAAACAAACAATAAATTCAGAACCCCACCCACCCACCAACATTCACGTGAATGTTGAAGAACCCCAACCACCAACGTATTGCTTCTTATTTCAAAATCACAGAGAAAACTACTTCTTATTTCAGATCTGGGAAGGGAGAAAGAAAAAAAAAGGAAAAGAGGAGGAGCGGCAGTGGTGGCCGTGAGTGGTGGGTGTCTAAGTTGGTGGCGGTTGGCAATGGTACAAAACAGATATGTTTTTTTTTTGTAAATCTGACTGGAGGTGGTGGGTTTGACAACGGTGGAGGTGTAGGTGATGGTGTTTGTGTGGTTTTAGGTGGCGGTGTTGGAGGAGGCAAGAAAAATGGCGACATCTGGAATAAAAAGAAGGGGAGGGAGGTGGTGGGGCTGGTGGATGTCGGGGTGGTGGAGAGGAAAATGGTGTTGGTGATGGATGTTGGAGGAGGTCGGGGAATGCTGTGGTGGAGTGACGACTGTAGCGGATCTCTGTTTGTGAGGTGGAGTGACGTGTGTGGTATTGTGGTGGTGTTGGAGGTGTTCTTTGTGGTGGGGTCGGAAAATGGTGGTAGTTGTCTGTGTTGGAGGAGGCGACGGGAAATGGTGGAGGTGGTGCGTGGTGGTGGTCTCAGATCTGGAAAAAAAGGAGAGGAAATGGTGGGATGGTGGAGACGAGGGAGGTCGGGGAATGCGGGTTGTGGTTGTTTGTTGTGGGTGGTTGTCGGGTTGTGGTGTGCGTGCAGGTCGGGGTGAGGTGGTGGTGGCGGACAGGTCGGGTAGGGTGGGGTGGTCGTTGGGGGTGAGGATGAGAGGAGTACATTTTTTTTTTGATTTTTTGAATTTTGTGGTTTTTGGAATTGTTTTGGTTTTTTGGGTTTTAGAGAGATGAGGGGAATGATATTTGTGTGATAGGAGAGAGAAGTGAGTGGAAAAAGAAGCCTTATATAGTGAAATTAGGAAGTTGATTAGTGATGGTAGTGAGGGAAAGTGATTAATTAGTATCAATCCCCTCTATTTAGCATTAATCCCTCCTTTTTCCCCTTCAATCTTAGCCTCTCATCTCATCTTTTCAATGGTCCTAAAGAGGACTTATGGATTCATTTATTTTTGGTGGACTCACTTGATCCTTCTTCTATATATATATATATATATATATATATATATATATATATATATATATATATATATATATATATATATATATATATATATATATATATATAGCGGGATCTCGTGAGTTTGGTTCTTATGGTGAGTTGTGAGTTTGGAAAATCTAGACCATTAGATTAAGGGAAATCTAACGGCTGGGAGTGAATTTTTTATTAAACCTTCCGTCCGGCATTCGCTTCCATATCCTTAATTTATTATACTCACTCAACTCACCTACCTGGCTACCTCACCAAGTTCCATCAATGGCGACTCATATTTCACAAACTCCATTTCACACCTCTACCCTAAAACCTCTTAATCCTGTCGCGAAACCCCTTTGTTAATATCCCTTTCCTTCTTCCCTCACCGCCGCCGCCTTCGCTGCAACTCTCTTTGTAACCCTAATAAAAAACGACGGAAATTATGGATAATTTTCGTCTTCTGATTACTCCAGTGAGCTCCAATTCATTTCTCGGCCGATCAATTGAGGTTGAAACAACAATTTCAGAACCGAGCGGTAAAACTAGGAATTTGTGGATGGTGGGATTTAGGATTGATGCGTATGAGGATTTTAAGGGGTTGAGTTTTGTTGAGAAAGGGTTTAATCGCGCTGTCGTAACCCACAAAATGAAAAATTAAGGAATTTATGGATGATGGGATTTGGGATTGAGGCGTATGAAAATTGAATTTCTTAGTGCATTTGCATTTGCATTTTAATTTGCTCTTTTGTTTTCTCCGAATCTTGCACTTCCTAGATTGCCATCAATTAGGGTGTTTTTGAATCGTTCGTTTCATTTCCCAATTAAGCTTAAGTCAAACCCTTCAAGGGTTTCTAGACCATTGCCTGTGTTTTGGTCAATTGGGCCGAAGTCGAAAAGTGAGAAGAAATTGAGTTCAGGATGTTTAATTCAAGTTTATAGTAATGGGGATGTGTATGAGGGTGAATTTCATAAGGAGAAATGTTCAGGAAGTGGGGTGTATTATTATTACATGAGTGGGAGGTATGAGGGTGATTGGGTTGATGGGAAGTATGATGGGTATGGGGTAGAAACATGGGTTCGAGGTAGTCGATACCGAGGGCAGTATATGCAAAGTCTTAGGCATGGGTTTGGTGTATATAGGTTTTATACGGGAGATGTGTCTTTGGTGAATGGTCTAATGGACAGAACCATGGTTGTGGGATTCATACTTGCGAAGACGGAGTCGTTATGAGGATGAGCCATGGTTGTGGAAAAATAAGTTAATAATGCGGCCAAGACATGAACAAAATAAAAAGTTGTACAAATAAAGCCAACCGAAAATGGAAGTGGTATAAACAGTTTTGAATCACATGAGAGCCGATTGGCCGAGACCGCTTAATGCACGAATGCACGTCGGTGGAACTTGTTAGTAAGCGGTAAGAGTCGATTGTATGGAGATGGTGTCGGGGTTGATAGTTGATTGTGTGGAGTGAAAAATGCAAGTAAATTTTTTTAGAGTGATTGGGTGTGAAGTTTGATATGGTGTAGACGACTTGTGACAGTTAGACTACTCTTTTAATTTGGCTTACCTGAATGAAAATGAATCGCTCAATTTATAGTTTCGTCATTTGAGTACCAACTTGTATATTAATCCTGCAGGAAACGTTCTGCTGAAAACCTGTATGGTTATTCTGCCACAGAAGCTATAGGCAGGACAATCTATGAACTTCTCGTTTCAAATCGAGATCAACTTTCTGCTAAGGCTATCATACGACGTAGCTGTTTGAGTGAAACCTGGACCGGAGTGTTCCCTATCACGCACAAGACATTTGTTTCAAGTTTTTGCAACTAACGCTCCTATATATGACGATGATGGTACTTTCATTGGGATTGTATGTATCTCATGTGATTCAAAACTTTTTAAAGATACTCAAGTCTCCACATCAGTTCCATTAGGCCGCAATGTCGGGAAATTGTAACAATAGGCCAAAACGATAATGTATCCATCAACCATGCACTATAAATTTGACATTTTTTTTTGACATGTACTTGTGGGATTTATATATACTAATACTAGTTTTAAAGCCCGTACTTCGTACGGGTCATTACATTGATTATTTTTAAACCAATTGTTAAAATATTATCGATGAGGTATAGAAGGATAGTGGCCCTCTAACAAATTAAATTGGGTGGTTAATGATAAAATACCCCACTTACAAGATCTATATTAATTTGTGAGAGAGGATATTATCCATTTATAAGTAATAGACGGATAACGTCCATTCATAACAATTTGTTAAATAAAGAGAGACTCCATTCTTTACCACCAAAAAACGGATACACAGTTGTCAATAAAAAAAAAATAAAATGCTAAAATTAGATACAATTAACTCATTCTTCATCTACCTAACGATAAACAATTGTCAATGTAAAAAATAAAAAAAAAATAAAAAGCTAAAATCAGATACACCTAACTCAGTTCTCACCTACCTCGTCATTCCTCACCTTCCCCTGTTGGCTTTATTGAACGATCCCGTTCCTCCTTACTCTACTGTTTTCTGAATCTCTGTCCGTGTCCTTATCCGGTATGTTCATCCCGATCTACCTATTAATTATCTCTTGTATGATTTTGGTACTAATATCTGATTTTGTGTGTCCTCTTCATGCGTAAGATGGTTTTTTTCTTTTGTTATCAATGGTGTAAATTTTAGAATAAGACGGTCTCACACTATGAGACGGTCCCTCGTTGTAATAAGTTATTCGATTAAGCTATCTTTTCACACAATGGGTATTGCTAATGTATAAGAGATGATCTCACATCTCATAAATGTGAATTTGTGTGTTGGTTATTGAATTATTGTCCACGGCTCCTTGATCCATTAACTGATTGTTTATTATTATACCAAATTAGGCTATGTTCGGAGGTTGATCCGGTGGTGTTGCTTGGTGAACTTTTGGTGTAAATAATGGTGGGAACGGGATTTTAGTATCAGTTGCATCGTAGCATGTGTGGTCAAATTCAAGGTATATACTCCTTACTCGAATATTATTGGACTGTTCGAATACTTTCAGACATAACTAAGTTATTAATTCATCTTATTAATATATGGTTGACTGTATGTAGTCATATGAAATACTTAAAATACAACCGGTAAGTTCGTAAATACTTCCTTATAGACTATATTCTTTGTATGTCCTTTGTATTTCTGCTTACTATCATCAATAAAGAATTTCAATCCCTCTGGAGAAGTCGTCCTTGACGCTGCCACATACAATTGACCGTGGCTGAAGACGGGTTTAGGTAGAAAAACGCCTACAAAAGTGAGCGACTGTCCTTGACTTTTGTTTATTGTCATTGCATAACACGGCCTCAATGGATATTGTCTCCTTTTTAGAACAAACGGAATCTTGTGTTCGTTTGAAGTCATTACTATCCTTGGGATTAGAACACGTTTTCCAACTTGCGAACCAGTTATTATGTCCGCCTCAATGAGAAACTTACCGAGTCGGGTTATAATAAGGCGAGTTCCATTACACAATCCTTTCGCGGGGTTAATATTCCTTAGGAGCATCACCGGCATCCCCTCCTTCAATTTTAGTTCGTGATTTGGTAGGCCCTGCAATCTGAGAGTATTTAAGTATTCGACCGGGTACGCTGTGAACTGATCTTCACATTCCGTTGATGATGTGCATATCTCATCGGAGCTCTTATAGGTTGTATATGTACCTGGTATTAGATCAGTCATATAATCATTAACTGTGTCTGCTGTCTCATTTAAAGGTGTAAGTATCGCTCTTTCCTTTAGGTATAGGCTGTCAAGACGCTTTTGCTCAAAGTCTGGGTAAATCTCATCAACCGCCGCCTTGATGTTAAATGTCCCCTTGTTGAAAACAAACTCATCTGGGATCTTTACCCATGTTGCCTCATCTTCGTGATCCTCTGCCTTAGTTTCTAGTCTCCCCTCACCCATGGCTATTAACCATTCATTGAATTTTTGTTAGATCATTGGCCGTACCAAGTTACGAACTCTCATGCTCTCCCTGAGAACAAAGACCTTGCAATCTTTCCATATATAAGATCTATTCGGTGGACGCTCGTACAATATCTTGCCTTGTTCCCTTGGCCACTATAGGTAAGACCATGTCAAGTCACCCCCATGCAATACAACCTTTCCCCAAACATCCTTGACTCTCCTGTGAGTCCTTGCGCCCAACGATATCTCTCATTGTCCGGTCTAGGGATTCAAAAGCAAATCTATGATCCATCGGTGCCTCGTCCCATATTATTAAGGACGTTTGACGAAGTAGCTCGGCTAATCGAGTGCTCGTGAGATATTGCGGGTTGAATCATCGAACAACTCAATGGGTATCTCAAACATCTTTGTGTCTTTGTCCGTCCACCGGGAAGTAAAAAGAAAGCAATACCTAAATTGAAAACAATTTACTGGGATTATTAAATTTAAGTTAATATTTATACTTTACCTGGGCAAAACATTCTTTCACTTATTATGTAAGATGCACGTATGTGCTCACATACCTGATGATGCGACGTTGAGGACAATTTTGTTCTCTGACCGGATCTTCGCTGAGATAGTGTTATATAAGAATGTCTTCCCAGTACCACCATGGCCGTACAAAAAAAAGACATTTCCAGACTCCCTCGTATCATTACTTGTTACCGCGTCTACTCCGCCTCATATACCTTAAGTTGGTGCGAATTGAGTTTATGTAGCTTTTCTTGCCATTCTTCAGAGAGTTGTCTAGTGTTGTACATTCTCTGCTCTCTGATTAGCCTGTTCTCCATGCCCTCAATACACGTGAACTCAGGTTGTGGCATACCCTTTATATCTTTTAGCCTCTTTCCGTACTTCATGAGCACTTTATCTATCTCTATTAATGTGTATGACCTTTTTGCTTCATCACTGAGCTCCAAACCTGGATGACCAAATTGCTTACGCTTCCTTCGCTCAATGTCATCAGAGAGCATGTCATAATTTTTACTCCAAAATTCTCCTATGTCTGTTACTTCACAAAATAGAAGCATCGTAACAAAGAGTTCTCGTAACTGAGACGGCATTGCCCATCGGTTCGCCTCATCCATTGCATCGTTCCACTCTTTGTCATCGCTCAGTAAACCACGTGCATAGCATGCATCCTTGTAAGTTGGGTACACACGCTTATCTATTTTCCTTAAATCCTCAAACTTCGTTGCCCCCTTTACTAAATTAAGGAGGAGACGAAGATAGTACCTCTCTCCCGCAGTGGGATGAACGTATGCTATTCTGCCGATACACTTTCCTTGTTTTCTTTCTTCCCACCGCCCTTCTTTCCACACGTATCGAGTAGGGAATTGTGCATATGTTAATGTCCGTGACTCTGTGCATCTTGCATTTGTACTTATCCATGCTGTCAACATTGTATCTGTTTCATTAGCCTCATCAATAACTACCTTTACATTATCAAAGTCTTTTAACACGACTGCTTGTTCTCCCTCTAGGTGTACAGGAAGACGTGTTACCGATGGATTTCTCTCCTGGATGTCAAACTCAAATATTCTCCATGCAGCTTCACTTGCAGATAAGTATCGACAATCTAAGTATGTCTGTACCTCATCTTCTGGGTTTTTTTTAATTAACATTGTAGCCTTATCAGCACCCTTGGCAATATATTTGAATAAATATTTGATAGCCCTTGCAGTATTGCACCACTCAACGTTAATATGACTATCAAACATTAGAAGTAAACCGGGATTGTATGGCACGATTGATCTATTGTCCAAGTTAGATTTGCCCTTTTTGATGAATCTGCAAAACATGCAAAACATCCAAGCTGTGAGTAAGGCATAATATTCAGCGTGGTTTATTATTTTTAATGCATTGGCCATTTTATTTGTCCCATTTGATGGTGGCAGCCATCATCGTTATCTTTGTAGCAGTATATAAATTATTAGAGATTATACGTCTAACAGGAAAGTTAATTACCTCTTATCAAGTCGTCTCCGATAGACCGAATAACCATTACTATCAAACGTTGTCTCCTCATTGAATTGTTTTGGGTATTTTTTGCTGCAACTACCATTCACCATACATACACAACTTGGGTTATCCTCCCCGCAAGGTCCGTACACCATGAATCGTGACACTGCTTCATATAGCTCCGGTTGTGCGTCTTTGTCTGGAATCTCTGCGTGTATTATGCTGTCAATATATTGTGTAGATAGCTCTACCTCGTCTTTTTGCAGCCATAAAAGTATGTGCGCATGAGGCAGTCCTCTTTTCTGGAACTCTATTGTATAGACATATGCACAATTACAACCCAAAACCTTGATAAGATATACCTCTTCTATGTCAAATTTAAATTATTTTGCAATTATGTAAAAGTTTACCAGCTACGACGGTGCCGAAGTAGTTGTCTTTTTTAAGACAGTCCATCAGTTGTCTTAGTTTTAGCTTAAACACTCTAGCGATAATATCTGGGCGGTCCTCTGGCTTTTGGCCTTCTATGTGGTTCAACATAGCTGTCACCTCTAGCCACTTCGGGTTGGCAGTAAAGGTGATGAATAAATGTGGATTTCCGTACCATCTACATATCGCCATCGCATCGTGATAATATTGTTGCATGTACCTCTGACAACCCGTGAATGAAGCAGGTAGAAATATTCTCTTCCCTACCGTTGCACCTAAAAAATCCCCTTTTGTAAAGGCGTCACACAAGTTATTTAACATCTCACATCGAAAGATAGGTTGGTTTCTTTTAATGTACCACAATCTCTCTGTTTCCATTGCACAACAACAGTCGACCAAGAATTGTTGGAACAGTCGTCCCCACGGATCGTAGTCGACCTTAGTTAGTCGTTGTTGTATCCTGTACGCGTAGTATTCTCGCATCGTTACATGTCCTCTCTTTATTTTATTTTTTTGCCCTTCATTAATATACGGAATTCCTATGTGGAAACTGTCTTCCCCATAGGGGAAAAGGATTGGGTATTGCAAGGCCATGAAAGAAGGATGAAGCTCGCTGATAGTCTTTAAATCTCCGCTTTTATATTCAACAATAATATCTCTACCGTATGTATCGCCTCCGGTATCCCCGACTATAAGAGCTGCGATCTCAGATGTTGTTGGGCTATTGTATGTTCTATCTTTTTCCGGCCGAGTACCCAACAGTCTTATTGACATACATTGATTCTCATCAGTTTTCAGTCTTTGTTGTGCCATACGAAAGGTCTGAGTCAAAGGATTCACCTCATCCAACATCTCCTTTATCCCTGATAGTATACTCTCATCTAATGTGTGGTTGTCTTCCTGTTTGATAATTGCGTCTGATCTCATCTTTATCTCCGTGTCTGTGTCGTATACATATAGCTGCAAATAGGACGGTTGTTGTTCTTCCACGGGGAGAAGAGACCCTATACGATGATATACCTGTCCACTTATTCGAAACACGTATGGCCCAGGTCGTGTGTTAATTGTTTTATCAATCTTAGCCCCCATTGAAGTAAAAGCATAACATGCATTGTACATCCTTATATGTTTTTGGAAGTCTATACTGTCTTTGCCTCCGTTGTAGTCCAACAATTTCCCGAGGAACTCTGGCGCTTCCTTTAGCCTTTTTAGTTGGATCCGTCCCTCCTTACAACACAAGTTGAAATTGACGTTACCCCTTGTACTTGTCTTTTTTACCCTCTCTTCATACCACATAATGGCATTACATTTTTTGCAGGTATACTCCGGTAAACTTAAACTCAGGTATGTTACCCTTTTCTCGTTCTTACCTGCAATAGTTCTCCTTCTTTGTCTTCTTTCAATGACCTCTGTGTTCTTTCTTTTTCTATTCCTACAATTTAAATTAATCGTTATTGAGCTCTCTGCCATTGTTTATTTTTACTTTTAATTTTAATTCTCTCTTGCCTCGATCAGCCATTCTTTGGTATATATACACTTGCACAAAGGTTGTTTTTGGTAAATTTGATCAAGTGTTAACCTTCCTTATAATTTAGGAAATAAAAGACAAAGGGCAGCCAGATTTTCCAAAAAAAATATCTTTGATAGATTCGATCAAGTGTTAACTTTCCTTATTACTTAGGAATTAAAAGACGAAGACCTGCCAGATTTACTTTTTTTTTTTGCTCTTATGTTTTTTCTGTAGTAAATTAACTATTCGATTATATAACTAAAGGCCAACGTTTTTTTTTTTTTTTTTTTTTTTTTTTTTTTTTTTGCTTAAAGGTGGTTTTTGATAGATTCGATCAAGTGTTAACTTTCCTTATTATTTAGGAAATAAAAGACGAACAGCTGCCATTTTTTTTTTTTTTTAAATCCATTGACTGCAGGATTCCGGGGACTGTGAGGATCTGATAATTAGGGCGCGCAAGAATGCTCATATGCAACACTAACAATGCGCAGTTAGTTACTGAAGAATCTTTGCTGTCAGTGTAAGGTCATTCTCAAACATCTTATTCAGTGAGAAGGGTATTCAGAATGTTTTAGGGAACGAAGATCATTAAACAAAGTGAAGATCATTAAACAAAGTTACCCATAAGGACTCTTGTTCATTCATTTGAAACATATATAGACTCACATGGTAACCTGAAGGCATTTCTGAGTAATGAAAATTTACAAATTTTAACCATGAAAGGAACTGATTTTAGTATTGCTGGCAGGACAAACCGTGGTGATGCATTGTTCCTTGCTAGATCATCAATCTCAAAGGATTGTGTGAGCGGTTTATTTTCTATGCAACTAATTCATCAGGTGCAGTCTTTTATTTTTTATTCAGTACGTGTACTGATAAACGGAACACATAAAAAAGCTCTTGATACTGAGTCACTGTAGTCGTGTACAATTGAATAACCGTGAAAGGAGCTGATTTCAGTATTGCTGGCAGGACAAACCATGGTGATGCATTGCTCCTTGATAGATCATCCGTCTCAAAGGATTGTGTGAGCGGTTTATTTTCTGTGCAACTAACTCATCAGGTGGAGTTTTTTATTTTTTCTTCAGTACGTGTAAGTGTATTGATAAACGGAACACATAAAAAAGCTCTTGATACTGAGTCATTGTAGTTGTGTACAATTGAATTGCAATATGTCTATTGATAGAATTGGAAGCAATTACCACAACAATAAAATTAAAATACTTTTTATTATATAAATGCTTAATTGATAAAATTGTACTCCGTAGTAAATAAATACATATAAAAAGTAGCAAAAATATAAATGCATCATGATCTTGACGCCTCATAACCCTTCTATACTTTATATAAATGTCTAACAATATATTGGCCTAATGGGCATAGATAATAATATAATAAAGATAAGCTATAAACTGATATATTCTTTGTGCATCAGGTTGTTCTATCTTCGTCTCCATTCAACTGACAACTGCATTATAAAGATGAAGAAATGGTAAGAGTGCAATCTTTCTATATTTAAGTCATAGGTAAGCTTAAATCCATATACTTGTTTAATAAATACCGTCTCTGTTTTTTTGGAGGCGCCCTCTTGTTTGTATTCTTCTGACTACCTTCTTGGACATTAGGCTGAGGTCGCTTTAGATTTGCATTTGAATTTTCTGATGAAGTTGAGGCCTTGTCTTCCTGAGATATTGAAAACAACTTAAATCCCTATCGAAAAGTACATTGGATTGGTTTTTGGTTGTTTGCATATAGTATTAATTTTTCTATTACCTGGACTTCAGTTTTTTCCATGAGTTTTACGATAGTGAAGGTTTGCCTATTTTTAGGATTGTGATTATAACTTGTAATCTTAAATCGGAACAGAAACTCCTTCCCTACAAACACATTCCTGAGCAATTCGGGAATTCGGCTGGCATTCTCATCGTCCTCATCAAGCTGCACATCATTGGTAAGTAAGCTTATTTATAAGCGTATATTACCTTAAAATTACTTACTACTGCCTATCAGTACATTACCTCGCTTATATAGGTGTCATATACTGTATTTGCGTCTTGTCCAATTAACCTTCTCGCTTCGCTATCGAGTACTGTAAAAATTGTGGTCCCACTTTTGTCTTCAACACATAGCTCAATACGATACCTGATGGGTAGTTCGAGTAAATTGCTTATTGCAGATACATTAATTACCTAGAATGTTACGTTTCTAATAATTAATATACTTACCTTGAAGTCTGATTCTCAATTCTTTTCTCGCATTTGAAACACCAAAAATCAGTAGCTCTTTCGTATGGTTTGTAGTTACAATCAACACATGATGAATAGTACCAAGCGGTTTTGGGGTTGATCTTCGTTACGGTAGCAGAGCAGGTCACGATAATGTCCTGTGTATATTGAAGGCACATAAAATATTATATTAAAAGAGTAATTTTCTATTGTAGAGATAGATGTCATATGTGAATTACATCCATGCGTCCTTTCCTTTTCATCTATTTTTTTTCTTGGATCATACCTTTTCATATGTTGATTTGCAGTGATGAAGTATGCTTTCAATGTCTTTCTCACATGATGCGTAGCTCTGGAATTCAGCTTTAGTAGCAGCAACATCGGTTGAGTTCCCCCTACAAAATAAATATTGGCTTATTACTTCCTTTTAAATAGGAAAGGTGTTAAATCTAAGGTACGTGACAAAATATATGCTTACATTAGAACTGTTTTCAATTCATTCACTTCATCGATGTCAAGATTGATATACAATTTGCTTGCTGGAGATGTCGCCAGACTTAAGAAACCTGAATAAGTAACACCAGTTTAATCCGTATTTTATTATGTAATTCTAAATAATAGTGTCTGTTAAGAGACAGAACATACTTAAATTAGTAGTTTTAGAGACCACTCACCTCTGTAGTCTTTCACTAAGATTGATGTTATTGTTACTATGAAGGAGTTATTTCCTTCACCAAGTAGGCGTCTTTGCTCATGGTAATCAGTGATGCATTTACCCCATAATTTTACTCTGACCTTTTGGCCACTGCATGCAAACATTCAATTTAGAAACCACAAGATTATAGTTAATTTTTTACAGCTGAATCTTTAGATTTCCTACCATTTGTCTTGTATCTCAATCTTTGGTTCCTCTGGTGTACCAAAGTTATCGACAAAAGCTCCAACCACATCTGTAAACGTGTTAAGAGTAAATACCACCTCACATTAATTTAGAAAAAATAGTTAGTTTGATATACATGATGATAATTAGAACATACCGCTTAGAACACTGAAGTTTTCGCGACGACGATCAAGATCATGGAACGCCACAAAGTCGAACCTATGTCTTGGTATGATCTCTCCTTCTTCTTGAATAGCTTTGACGAAAGTGTCAAATTGCAGTTTTATCATTATTTTACTATCACTAACAACTCGATATTGATCCTTATTATCAGTAATATCAAAGTATTTGATTATATAAATATTCCCTTCTACCAGTTTTTGCCGCAGCTTAGTACCGCCCGGGATCGTTGCATGAATGTATCCTCCCTAATATTAAATAATGTAACGGTGAATACTGTGATTTATTTGTAGATCAAAAAGGTAATTATATAAAGTAAAGTTTTTTAATACCTCCTCATCAATTAGAACCATATCAGTACAAATTATAAAGCCTTTCTTAGATTTACTTTCAACGTCCCATAATCTTGACACACGCACTTTGATTTTCCATTCGCTTGAGTTGGAGTTCAATTCACGGATCAAAGAGTAAGTTCTGCAAAATTTAGTAAGAATTAAGAAACAAATACTGAAAGTAAATAAATCAATAAATCAATAAATCAATAAATTTAAAATATAATAGACATATGAGGTTTTCTACCGCGGCTGTGGATTAGCTAATTCCATTGACGTTCGATTTCTATAGCTTCTCAGGTTTAACCTTGTATATCTCTCTAGGAGCAATCTATAATCATGTTTATATATATATAGTAGTTGTGCTCTTCCGAGATTATATTGCTGCTTTCCTTATAGTTTGTTTTTGGTTTTGTTGGCAGGTTACATGAATAGGAGATAATGCCAAAATTCATCTTCTTTCCAATTTCTGAAAGGATCAATCTTTACCAAGTTATATTTTACTTAAAGTTGGTTGTACGTACATCTTGTATTTGACTTTTCCAAAATTGGTTGTACGTACTTTCTCTTGCTCAAGGGCAAGTTTCTAAATAATGACTTTTATTTAAAGTTGAATTTTTTGATGAATTTTTTAATCTTATAAGTTTCTAAGAGATCTTACACACGATACTTTCCTAATATTAAAAACGATGATGTGGACAGCTTAGAATCGCTCGAAAAAAGCCTCTTTTATAAATATATATAGATTCCTTCTTTATCTCCATCCAAATAACATGTGGTAAGAACACGTAAAGAAAAAAAAAGTAACAAAATGAATTTTTTTTTTTTAAAAATAACAATAATACTACAATAATAGCAGAATAACAGCACAATAACACTGGAGTAACAACACGTAAAGAAAAAAAAGGTAACAAAATGAGAATTTTTAGGAAGTGACACCGAAATAATATCACAATAATAGCAGAATAACACGTGGTAAAAAAAGTAGTAAAAAAAATTAAAGTGACACCGGAATAACATCAAAATAACAGCAGAATAATAGTAGAATAACAGCACAATAACACGTGGTAAAAAAGTAGTAAAAAAATCAAAGTGACACCGGAATAACATCACAATAACAGCAGAATAATAGTAGAATAACAGCACAATAACATGTGGTAGAAAAAAAAAGAAAAGAAAAAAATCAAAGTCGTAAAAAAAAATCAAAGTGGCACCGGAATAACATCACAATAACACCAGAATAATAGTAGAATAACAGCACAATAACACGTGGTAAAAAAAAAAGAAAAAAAAATCAAAGTCGTAAAAAAATTCACAGTAACAGCAGAATAACATCACAATAACAGTGGAATAACAATAACAGCACAATAACATATGGTAAAAAAAAAAAAAGAAAAAAAAAAATCAAAGTCGCAAAAAAAATCAAAGTAATAGAAGAATAACATCACAATAACAGCGGAATAACAATAACAGCACAATAACATGTGGTAAAAAAAAAGAGAGAAAAAAATCAAAGTCGTAAAAAAAATCCAGGTAAAAAAAAAGCACAATAATAGCATAATAAAACGAGGTAAAAAAAATTTCAAGTAAAAAAAAAATCCGGTACAAAAAGAAAAAGAAAAAAAGGTAACATAATGAGTAAATTAAAGAAAAACATAAGAGAAAACAAAAATCAAAGTGGTAAAAAAAAATATAATAACTCGAGGTAAAAAAAAAAAAGAAAAAAAATTAAAGTAAAAATAAAAAGTAACATTAGAAAAAAGAGAAAATAAGTAAATGACAATGGTTTTATATGACATGTAAGATTTGATCTTGACCACTCATCTCTAATATAATCTAATGGCTGAGATTCCCTCAACTCACAATTCACCATAAGAATCAAAATCACCAAATCCAATCTCTCTATATATATATATCGTTAGTCTTGCTGAAGACGGCCGGAGCAAGTGACGGATAATGTCACTCACAAAAAGGATATAGGGGATAAGGTGGGGGCTCCCCCATGTGCTTCCCTCTCTCCTCTATTTGGGTCATTTGTGAGATAAAATGATATCCGTCACTCCAAAGTGACGGATACGTGCCATCTTCAATGAGATTTTGTGTGTGTATATATATATATATATATATATATATATATATATAGGTGCGGGGTCATGTGCGAACTAAAATATGGTGCAAACTGTGAGAACTAATGTATAAAATTCTATTCCAAAAACAACTCTCATTGTTGTCCTTTGTTAAATCGAACTCTATCCTCCCTCTCATTAATTACTTATCAGACAATGATACAATCACAATTCACACACATGATGCCACTGCCGGCGAGCAATGTTTCCGGCGTACCTCCGACGACCACCTCAGTCCGACTTTCGCACCACCAAGGTCAACTTCGATGCCGTTATTGTCACCCAATAGTTCCGATTGCCTTTCCCTTTTCTCCCTCTTCTGCTACTTACTTTTACTCCGGCAAGCACCGCCGGCGAGGAATGTTGTCAATGCATCATTAGGCGGGGCCCTTTTCTCTCCATTGTTGTCAGTTCCCACCGCCAAATACCCTCCGCTTCTCACTCTCTATGTAGATCTACAAAAAAAGGAAGAATTTCATACAAATATTGGTAAAGGTGAGCTTGTCGGAGTGTTGCGATTTTTTGTTCGCTATTGCCGGAATCGTGTGACTATTTTGAAAGTTTGCAGGTGGGTCAGTGGGTCGGTTGGTGCTGCTGCGGTGCTAACGTTTTAAGAAATCATGATACGAGATTAGTAGTTAGGAGTGTTTGTTTTGACCAATTAAAACAAATTAATTTGTTCTGACTATTTTGAAAGTTTCCAGGCACATAACGTTTGCACTTTACAGTGCCTCAGTTTGAGCCACTCTAGGTATAATTCCACTATATATTATCACAAATTCTTATATGTTCTCTAGTTATCTTAATGTTGAGTTATGTAATGCATAAATTCTAGCATAAGACGGTTATATGTAAATGAATGATTTTATATAAAGAAATCGTTTTACGGTGTGAGACTAACTTATACTCCCTCCTATTCACTCATTTCTTCCCCCTCCATTTTGCACAAAAAATATGATTGATTTTACACCACAAAAAACACTCTACTCCACATAAAATTGATTTTGGACCACACAAAACCTTTCAAAAAAGGAAGGAGGGAATAAAATCCGATTATCATGAAAACGGAAAGAGGGAGGAAATGAGTGAATAGGAGGGAGTATAATAATTAGTGTACGTAATGACATATCTTGTACGGAGTATTATAAACACTAGATTATGGTTAGCTAGTTATCGATTAATCACATAATGGTCCTAAAAATGATCTATTTTCCCGAGGTAAAATATTTATCAATGCATGCGTTTTGATTAGGTGAAAGTTTTAAGAAATGATATAAGATTACATTATTATTAATATTAATAATAATAATAGAAAACATGTAATTTAGCAAGCTATTGGTATGTATCTAATAACTTAAAGGAGTGTATCTAGTTAACTAAAGGTATGTATCTAGCAACATAAAGGAGTGTAACTATCAAGTTAAAGGTATGTATCTAATAACTTAAAGGAGTGTATGTACCGTAAAGTAAGACAAGAAAGGGGTGGAAATAAAAACTAAACCCTAAAAAGATAGTGTGAAACCTTTCCGAGGGGGAATGCCAAGGTGGGATCATAATATGGAGACGGGTATCCTTAACTAGTGGAGTAGAGGTATGTATCTAGTAATTTAAAGGAGTGTATCAAGCTAACTAGAGGTATGTATCTAACGACTTAAAGAAATGTATCTAGCTAGTTAGAGGTATGTGTCTTGCAACTTAAAGAAGTGTATCTAGCTAGTTAGAGGTATGTATCTAGCAAATTAAACGAGTGTATCTAGTGGTACTTAATTTCAATATCATCGACGATCTATGGTATAATTATTGTACTTAAATTTATACATTTGTACTTCCGGCTCCGGTCAAATCTCAAGTTGATTAATAAATCTGGAAAGGTATTGTCTTCACTTTCTATAAAATGTTGTATCTATTTAATTTTGAACGTTAAAAACGAAATTTGAAGAACGTTAAGTTTTTCGGACTCCAAATTAGATTGCATAACAACTCACGAGTCAAATTTTGTACCACCTTAATCAAACTTGAATTTTTAATTAGGTTCCCAGACAAAGAATTATCGGATTCTTTGACATGCTTTTTGATGTTAGATTTTCCCTTTTTTTCCTTCTTAATCCATTTATCCATTTAGAAAATGGATATTGACATACTATCAAGGATACGTGACGGATGCTTATCATAGCCAGAAACAATTCAAGGTAGTCTTCATATTCCTAATAGTATCTTTTGTATACGATGGTTGCTGCCTGCTAGCCTACTTGGATACATAAGTTACTCCCTCCAGATACACATGTTACTTCCCCCGGATACACATACGAGTACCTGGTTATACAACTCGATGTGTGTATCCAACAATATTCATATGTGGACCCGTAGTCATATTTGATGTATCCACCACACAACCTGAACCACTACTGCCCGCCACCACTCACACACCCACCAAACCCACCACCCAACTGAAACACTACCAATTTCGCCACTCCCCCAACAAGGACCATTGCTCAATTAATGTATATATATATATATATACACACACACACACACACACACACACACACACACACACATTATTCCATTGTTTTATTTTGTTGTTTAGAATTATTTACATATCATATGCATGCACATAATTAATTATATTGTTATACTTTGATAAATGTTTAAAAGGAGAAATGTATTTTACAGCTTCTTATAAATGATTATCAAATGATGATGTTTGATTAATTGAGTTTTGGGAACTCATGATTATATATGAACTTCTACGACACGATTGAAAGGTTATCGTGATTATTTCCAAAATGGAATATTCAAACTTCTGTAGAGTTTAGTTGAAGAAAATTATTATTGTCTCAACCTGAAGGTTGAGCATATGAGAATTCAGATTTAAATGAGCTTTTTGCTAAACATATGAAATTAGCTTATGATCCAGAAGTACTATAACGATTGGAAAATAATGTAGTTAAAGTCTACAATGAGAATGTCAATCCATATATATGTGGTTTAGCAAAGACAATAGCTGAAAGGAATTGGATAATTTATTCAATAATTATCGGATAGATTTTCCTTAATACAAGGAATTAAGGAATGATAGCTACACTCTTTTTCCCTTCGACTAGTTTTTTTTTTTTTTTTTTTTTTGTCCCAACGGGTTTTTTCCTAGTAAGGTTTTTAACGAGGTAGCATTATAAGCGCATTATTACACTATAGTCATAATTGTGATTACTGTTTCGAAGACAACTATTTTGGATATAGAATGTTATGTCATATATTGAGGAGAAAGTCCATAATAATCATGGAGGTGTTATTTGAAATGAAGATCTAAGAGCTATTATGAAATGATTATATCCAGATTGTCAGCTCGAAAGAATATGATATTGAAGTTGTGAAGAATTACTATTGAGTGAAGATTCAAGTTTATCAACCACAATGAGTACTACTTCAACTATCATCAAGAAGCAATGTCAAATCATGGATCATTTCAAGATTTATCAAGTTATGTAATCATCAGAGGGAGTAGCACGTGCTGTACTCTTTTTCCTTAGCTATGGTTTTGTTCCACTGGGTTTTCCATGGAAATGTTTTAATGAGTCAGCTTGTTATGCGTGTTTGAAGATTAGTGTGCTCTTTTCCTTCATCAGTGTATTTCCCACGGGGTTTTTCTAGGAAGATTTTTAACGAGCCATCTTCTTCAGTGATGGACATCCAAGGGGGAGTATTATGATATATTATAGTATAATATTATATGAATGTCCATATCTTAGAGTATTCTATCTTATGGAAATTTTGTCCTCAATGTATGTGTATATATACCCCCTTATAATGGAATAATATAGAGTTTCGTCTCTCTTTTCTCCTCTCTACAATTCTCTCTTCTCTATATTTCACAACAGTTTTTGTATATTTTTTTATTATATTTGTGACAGTTCTTAATTAGTACCCATTTTATAATGTTAGTACCTATTTTATCATAGCTCATTGTATTTTATATTTTGTGCCTAGTTTGAAATTTTTCCGTACTCGTTTTATTAATTTCAGCAACTCCATTAATAAATTATCTCAGAATATTTTATTATGGAAATTACTTACGAGACTTACTCATTTATAAAATCTTAAAATCTCTTTAAACAAATTTAATACATTATTATATCGTTCTCCTATCAGACCTAATGTAGCAAGTGCGATAGCGGTTGGGACTCGATATCAGGGAGGTCCATAATATTCTTTTTATGCTATTATTATCCTAAAATACATTTTATTTATTGAAATTGGGCCTAAAATCTGGAATCTTAGGTAGTGACGGAGCTCATTACCTATTCACAAGAGCCTTGACTCGAGGCTAGCTTTTTAAAAACTATCTACGACGTCAACAATAGAGAAATATATTAGAACTAGGTAGTATCCCGCGCTTCGCGCGGCCTATTTTAAAATTTTATTATTATAATTGAAGAAAAATAATATAATTTATATATGATCTTTAATATTTTTACTTATAAATAAAAATAAACTAATTTTTCTCAAATTTAATTATTAAAACTAATAACTGATAATTAATTATGCATGATCAACGTTTTATAAATAAATTTGTGACTTATCTAATATCATATTAATTAAAATAAAATTTATTCGATTAACACAACGATCAACATTGAGTTCTCAAATTATATTATTTAACGATACATTATGTCCCGAATCAGTTAATATTTGTTCAAAATGATGTGAATATAATTTTATGTACTTTATACTCGCTCCTATTCACTATTTTCTTCCCTATTTCCTTAAATGGATTATTAAGGTTTTCTTCCCCTTTCTTATTTTGGAAACTTTTACTCTTATTTTATTCATCCATCTCTCCTATTACAAAACCCCACCCAACTTTTACTCTTATTTTATTCATCCATCTCTCCAATCACCAAACCCCACCGGACTCACAATTTCTTATTTATTCCTAATTATTCATTCTTCTCTCCAATCCACAAACCCCACCATCTTCCTTTATTCATTTTTTTAATCATCTCCTAAAATCTTGTGCCAACATTAAAGGGGAAGAAAACCCCGAATAGGAGGGAGTAATTTTTTATGTATAACGGTATGATAGTGTTTAAACTCAACTTATTCAATTCTTTTGATTGTGTGTTGTAATTGCTATATGTCAAACATATCTATAAGAAATTTGTACCTTTTGTTTTTTTAAACAACTATCAATTGTATTATTTTTCTACAATGATGTTTAATAAATTACCTGTGAATAAAATAGGTTAAACTTTCGCAAATAATTTTTTGAGGTTTAACTTCAAAGTATTTAAAATATAACATATAAAATATTTATCTAAAAGTAATATTTAGTTAGTCATAATGAATATTTTATACTTGACGCATACATATTTAATTGACGATATTAAAGAAAATTGTAACATATTTTTTACTTTTTTTCATGTCGTTTATAATACTATATATATTACTTAATAATCATTACTTTTGTTTTGATTATTTAAATGTTCCTGCGATCAATGTGTTACGGTGTACATACATACTCCTTATCACACTATTTAAACCTATCAAAATCTTATATGTAATTCAATTTCTCACAATATAATTAATTTTTTTTCATTCTCATACTATAAAAACTTATCTCTTAATAGTTTTCTTTATGATCTATTTTTAATAAATACACACTCTCCCAAGTATATTTTCTTATCGGATTTCATGGTCTAAGTTTTATAACTTTCTCAAAATGTTTTTTTTACGTAAATGTAAAATATTGTGAGACACTTACTTTAATCATCTATGCATATCAAAATACTTCAATAAATATAATCAAAATTATACGCAATTGAAAGCATTTTTCGCAATGAACCTAATTATTTACATTTTTGAATTTTTATCAAAATAATTTTTTACTAAATTTAGAATCAAATTACCGTAATATTTTTTTGTAATCTTATAATGAATTTATTAAATTATAATTAATATTTTGCTGAGATTTATACCGCATTTATTATATATGCTCATATTAAATGATTAGCTCTAGTTAATGTTTGTCATTAAGGCTGTATAGGACACATGGCGCATCCACACTGTTTTAACCCAGTTATATATATATATATCCCAGAACAATGAGTTAATGCTTCCCATAATGCAGTTAACCTTGCATATAAGTTATGAGATGTGGTATTCATGATTTGGGGTTCAAATACCATCAACATCAAATTTGCCCTTGTGGCTTTCATTACCCTAGACAACTCATGCAGTTAACCTCATGGAACAAACTCCTCTAACCTATGAAAGAAGTTGACCCTACTAATGTTGTAACACCCGGTGTATTTATTTTATTTATGTAAAGTCGTTTGACTTTTTCTATTAAATTTAATTTCTTTAGCAAATGAGTTTAACTTAAATTGTTTTTATTTGCTAGTAAAACCGTTTTAACAAATGGATCATTTTTAAATACTTTATATTCTTCAATTAATGTATTAAATCGTAACTACTTCAAGTTTTGATTAATTCCGTTCACTTCATTGTTTCTTAGCTAACTAATTAGCGTTAACTGTAAAACCCGACTTCTAACTTTGAGAAATAAGTCAAACCCGACTAATATAACCTCATTTCATGAAAATAAAGATTAGCTAATCCTTCTTTTCTCCACAAAACCATATTTTTCGTGAGTGAAACCCTTTTAGATCTCTCATCTTTCCTCGAGCTCCAAATCTATCTCGAAAAATAAAGATCATTTCATCCCCCTTTTCTCCACAAAACCATATTTTACGTGAGTGAAACCCTTTTAGATCTCTCATCTTTCCTCGAGCTCCAAATCTATCTCGAGAATGCCATTTAATCTTGTATCAGACACATATGTTGTTTTGTTTCGGTTGAGCTCGAGAATGTTCATGGTCAAATGTCATTCCCTATTGATTGTGATGTAAAACTAGTACATTTTTATGTTTGTTTCGGATCAATGAAATTGCAGGGAATTAACATGTTTTTGTGTTGTATTTTGTATGATATAAACGAAAAATAAAGGATATGACGTGAACTTCACTCCTCCCTCGCAAGGAACTCGATTCAAATCACGACTAACACTCAACCTCACGAGGATGAATGAGTATTATCTCCCTCTCGCAAGAACGAAATAATCGAACTTATAACTTGTAAGCTATAAAAAACACACAAGTATAAAACTTAAATTAACTCTCTCATGGATTGAATAAACTGATTATAAAGACCCTTATTTATAGTACTCACTATTACAATAAACTAATAAAACAATAATTTGGAAACTATAATATGATAACTACCTTAACCAGGATTAGGAAAGTAACAAGCTTTCCTAACTTATTAGGAAATTAAAACAACTTGACTCGAATAAGGAAACTAATAATCTAGACTCGATTAAGGAAAGTAGCAAATCCCATTCATTCTTTCCATCTTTGCAATTGTGGATTGTTCTAGTTCGCACCATTTGCTTCACCTGCGTATAATTTGGACAACTCAACTTAAAACCACCATATCTCCTTCGTTACTTATACAAATAAAACGTGTGACCAACTATTGGAAAGCTAACATCATGTACTTTTATTTAAAATAGATATCAGACCAAAATTAGCCACATTTTCGGAAATATTTAGCTTTTAGATCAAGTGTACGAATCTGAAATGTCAAAAGTGACTTGGATTTGCGTTTTAAACATATACCCATATCCCTTCTATATTATTCTTCCCTTCTTCAAAAATATTCGTCCTCAAATCTTCAACATCTTGAAGTTCAAATTTTCATCATCAGACCCACCACGATCAAACACAAATTTTGTAAGCGTGGATTCATAAGATGCAAAAATATCTGAAGTTAATCATCATACAAATCTAAATTCTCCTTTAATTCATCATCTTCTATGTTGATTTCTAGCTTATACACCATGTTTGATTTGTAGTTGCAAAACGCATTATAAGCGAAAATTCTCTTGGGTTCGTGTCTTCCTCTCTTGTGTTGTGAAAGGATAATCTCGAGCATCCGCAAGAATTAAATTCAATACAAAATAACTTTGATTATTCCCACCATATAACTTCTCATTAATGGATTTATGAAGTGGTGATTGATAAGGTCCAATAACTTGCAAATCGAAAAAAATATTATTGAATACTAATTCCTCACCTAAGATTAGCAGCTTATTAGAATCGTCATAATTTGTATTATAATTCTCTTCCATGTGAGCTTCGTCATACATTTCTTTAATTTCTTCGTCAAAAGTAACTGGTAGGTTAGGATCAAATAACGACGTAGTTTTTATATGAGATTCTTCCTCTAAAAAAAATATTCCATCATCAATCACATATTCTATTTGATAATCAATATTTAGTGACTCAACTATGATAATCTTGTCTCCTTCTTTTGGTCCATCATGCTTAATCTGACAGTCTTCTGGACTGTTTGTTTTGATAAGATCAGACATCATTTTCCCCACGTCTTCTACATGTTTCACTTCTTGTTCCTCGTGAATGATATCAAAAGGCTCAATCTTTGTTTCTTGTTTCTTTATTTCACAAGATTGGCTACATTGACGTTCCCACTTTTCTAATTTGGATGAAATATGGTCAATTCTCTTTATGATGTCCTCCCATAATAATCCGCATTGATATTCCTCCAATGCCTTCAATCACGATTGATTTCTTCAACCCCATGATTAAAAATTCCCTATACAAATTTGTTATGTAACAAATTACAACTCAGTCCATATACCAAATTGATTTTAACATAGTACGATTTTTTTATGTTTGTTTTAGATTAGTAAAATTGCAGCGGAATTAACGTATTTTTGTGCTGTATTTTATATGATATAAACGAAAAATAAAGGATATGACATGAATTTCTCACCTCCTTCGCAAGGAACTCGATTAAAATCACGAATTTGATGTGTTGTGTAACCACCAAACAATACTTATACTCAACAAACAACTAGTATAAGTGTAAGTGGAGACCGAAACTAAAGGATGGGAGTTCACCAAGAGTTATCGACTACAAATAGCTATGCCCAATGTTACGGTTTTAGGATTGGATTTGTATTCAAACTATTACAAGAATTAACAATCAAATATAAACAAATGAAAACTAAAGCAAGTAAATAAGATGAGATGTAAACAATTATTAGAAAAACACTAGGGTGTCTTGGGATCATAGGGGAGAACAAAGGGAGATTCACATACAAATGAGTTAAGATTAATAAAGGTTTAGTCGGATTAGAACCGAGGCTCTCGATCTTACGGTTCCACCAAGGTCGAGTCGGGCTAACTCTCGCGTACACCCAGTCTTCCTATCAACATAATGCATGGTCAAAGTACTTCTAAGGTTCTCAATCTTATAGAAGAAGTTGAATAGATAGAGAATCATGATAAGTTTTCAATCAAGCATTTCATCAAATATAACATGTGCACTAGTTGAACCCACAACATTCAATCAATAATATAAACTCATTAAGCATGGATTCTACCATCTAATCATCCCCTAATCCTCCATTAACCCTAGCTAAAGGACAACTTACTACTCATCATGATTGGCATGTTAATATTGGTGTCAAACATTGATAAACTAGAAAGAACGAAAGATGGGGAAGTTTATTGTATTATTCAAGCACACAAACTGACTACATACGACACATCCATATATACATTAGCAAACAAAGAAAATCTTAGTACGATAGCCTCCGTAATCTATCCTACGAAAAGGAAACTAAATATTCTACAAAGATACACGAGATTAAAAAGATATTACGAATATTACATCGTATTCTAACAAACATCATAACAAAGGAAAACATGATGATCAAAACAAGGTAATTAACAAAGCATTAATGAAAGACTAAATAGAGATTCAGGAAATGAACCAACTTAAGTAGATGAATAAAATAAGGAAGAACAAAGAAGAAGTCCTTGATTAGATAGAGAATTTTCACCTTCTTCAAATTAACCCAAGAAATATTCAATTACAAGTGTAACTCTAGGAACAATTAAGAAAAGATTAACTAGAGTATTTAATGCTAGTGCTAGTCTAAAGTATTATACCTTCTACTAATTACAAGGGGCTATTTATATTAAATACAAGTTTAGGATTACCTAAGGGCTTAAATGAAGTATATGCCCATAAAACGAATTCAAATCCTTTTAAGACTTCAGTGCAGCTCGTGGGGACTGGCTCTAAAATGTCAATCTCTACTCAAGAACTCGAGCGAGTTGCTAGTAAACTCACTCGAGTTCAGCCTGAACTCGTTCAAGCTCTGCTGGAACTCGTACGAGTTCAGATGTAGCTTCCTTCTCTTTGTCATTTGTTGCCCCTTAATCCGTGGGGACTGAACATGGACTCGTGAGGATTGATGCGTTCCTTATTTATGCACTTTTTCTACTATTTTAGCACGCATTTATATGCATAAAATGTAGCAAATACCTACTATCCTCCCAAGAATGGTAAATTTTGGGTTACTTTGTATTTTATCAGGTTTGGACTCGGACAAGTGAAAACAAGCCAGAACTTGGTCCCGGTATTGCATTTTGGAAATGGAAGAGTCGGAGCTCGAAAACTACTGCCTCGAGATGCGTGAGGGAGTTGGGAAGTCTCTTGAAGAAAATAAATCGATGATGTGCTACTGAATAAGTCGATCGACGATTTCTTTCAGCCGATCGACTTATTTGAACTTTTGCTAAATTTGGTTTTGGTCGATCGACTGGAATTTTAGTCGATCGACTGATTTTTAAGTAAGGACATAATTGTTAAGTTGATATTTCGGCCCATTAGTTGTTTGTTTAATAATTTCATCTTTTTTGTTATCAAAGGGGGCTTAGAAAAAGGTTTTTAGGTTACCTTTTCATACTGCTAAAACCGTCCTACGTTGCTTTTCACTCTAGAAGTTTGGATCTAAAACTTGTAATTTTCCTTATTACTCTACTTTCGGTAATCAATTTCCCTTTTGTTTTTCATTAATTCTCTTAGTTTATTTCTGTTCTTCCTCTTCTGTTATGCTTGTTTTATGTTTAATTATTATTCTCATATTTTCATCATGCTTAATTTGATTTTCATTATTATTGTTAATTTTGTTAACTCAATTATGCGTAGCTAAATTCCCTTGCTAGGATTTAGAGGAGTCATGGTAATAAGACAGTCTTAATTAGATTATTAGGTCTAGCATAAATATAAATCTGAGTTGTTAATTGTAGCATATAATTGAGGTTAATTGGTTATGTGCATGTAACTAGTTAATTAATTTGGTAAACTCTGACCTAGATCGAGAAAATGGAGAGAGTTAGACCTGCTACAAACAATGGAATATCCTAATTAGAGCTAGAGCTATATTAATATTCTAGGGCGAATAGTGGACCGAGAGGACCTGTTCAGTACCCTTCAGACCGTACTTATGACGATCGTTGACCCTACCTCTGACAGTTGTTGACCGTCGTGAACCGAAAGTCCTAGCTATTTCTCCTTATATTAGACTCTTTTCTTAGACTCTTTTATCTTTCCTTTATTCCTCATAGTTTAGTAAAAACAAACACCTCCCAGATTTTTTACTTAGACGGACTTTAGTTAGCAAATAGAACACAACTGTCACCCTGTGAATACGATCCTAACTTCATGTACTGCATTACTTTAGGCCTCTTGGGTTATCTTTGATAGGTGTGCGATTTAGCCTGTCAGGGATCGTCCTTCATTGCCATAAACTTGGTTTATTTAATTACGGGTCTTGGCCTTGTCTCCGATTGATGCTTGGTCGTTTGATGCAATGAATCTATTTAGCTCTGAAATGCTCCATGAATGCGAGGATAGCGCTCTATTCCTACGAATGGCTCCGAACCTTATAGTATAGCAAATAGGAAGCTAAAGATAAATGAAACGACCCTAATAGTCACAAAAAGCATGTGAAACGAGACTAGTTAGGGGAATAAAAGTCTGGAAGTATTGACCACATCAAATATCCCAAACCAAACCTTTAATCGTCCCGAGTAAAGAGGTGACTAAAGTTAAGACCATTTGTAACACCCCCATACACCAAGGTGCCTTACCAATACCACCTAAATCATGGAAGAGCTACCATCTCGGTTATCCGAGGCATAATAATCAAAAGTGACCATCAATAAACATAGTTTAAGCATAAATTTTAAAGTGATAACATCAAAACCAACTGTGAAATAAAGTACAACTGTTCTAAAACCAAACTATAACTAAGTAACAAAAGGTATTATGATAACACGACGGAAGACTACTATCAGACTCGTTGCGACTCAATCCCCAGCTAATCCTACGTGCATCCATAGTATACCTGCTAGACAACTGCTCACCACCCCCGAATGGATCACCACAGTTTTTAAAACGTTTAAACGAGGTCAGTTACTGATTACACAAAACAAGATACACAAGATAACAATACACAAATCACCCAACTCCGTCACATCTCCACACACCTGACTAAACACTAAAGTGTGTAGCCGTGCCAGAATAACCATCACAGCAGATATTCCACGCCGCCAGTGGGGGACCGCATCCGTACCCCCCAAATCCCCGCTCATCTATTTCGAGCGAAAACACAAGTTCCTTAATGTGCACATCCCCTCATGTGGCGTGTTCCACAGAGGGCGAATCAAGGGCATGAAACCACTCCCGCAAGTGACGCCACTCAGCCGAGGACACGCCTCGCGAACCACAGACAATTACACAACCAATTATACAACAACAACACCAACACAATACCAATACGTTAAAGATCAACAATAAACACAACCATCACCAACAACTATGTAATCAATAACCGAGTAGGGAAACCCTACCTGGAAAATCAATCACCAATACCGTCATAATAGCGAATCAGCAAAGTTCCTCTACGAAATCACCTCCTATCAAATATACAATCATACAATCACCATCTAGTAACAAAACACTCCCAAAACCCCCAAATTATCCAATTAGGGTTTCAACTAATATCAATGAAACGACATAAAAACTATACAAGAATCTTACCCACAATACAACGGTCTCAACGGTATAAAGAAGTCTGAATTCCAACGACTCTAGCCCCTTGGATTCGATAGCAATGCGAAAAGAGAATGTAATGATGTTTGTTTTCTTGTAAAAATGTTTAGAACTTGGTAAAAAAGTAAAAAGAAACTGACGGAGAAGCTTATATAACCTTTTCACGCGTTGCTATCAAACCCGACAAATTACCCGTAAAAACTGACTTACTCGATCGAGTAAGTCACGTACTCGATTGAATGCCCCCTACTCGATCGCGTAATCCACTTACTCGATCGAGTACCCATCAGCAGTACACTGTTTTGCACACAACACTCACTTACTCGACAGAGTAAGCCCTACTCGATAGAGTACCCACAACACAAAAAACCGTAGTATTACAATCTTCCCTTCTTAAAAACAAACTTCGTCCCCGAAGTTCAAACCCAACCTATAAAACATGAACTATTAACACCAACTCCACCAACTATGCCTACTTCCACATCATGGCTCACGATTTCGTATCAACTACATTATAGTCTCTCGACACTTACTCCATACACTAGCAAATACCATCCACAAACGCCGGTAGCTCCTTCTCACTAACATATTATCCACTAGAAAATCCAATATCAAGACAATCCACCAAGCAAGATCAACCACAAAACAAAATGTTACATTCTACCACCCTTAAAAAGAACTTCGTCCTCGAAGTTTACTCACACTCATAAACATCATCACCCAACTGTCAACACTATCGAAGTATCCTCACACTCCTAAGCATCACACTACTACAAGCACGATCATGACCTTTAATAATATCAACCACAATACAAATCCATCCTTTATTCTACACCAAGATCCTTTATTCTACACCAAGGCTCAAACTTCCAATTACACCGCAACATGTACAACCATCAAGCTATCTTTATCGCATCCTACTCCTCTTAAGATAAATGTTATGTCCTCGTAACTCACTAGTACTAGATCCTTAGCCATATCTTCTCATTATCCTCATCACCGCCGCATGTCAAAGATAACCGCCTATAACCTCAACCTATAACCATCCAAAGTTCTCTTACTCTCACAGTTCTCCTACCTCAAATTATTCTGCATTCCCTCTAACAAATATCACAAAATCCTGAGCATAACCAATACTCCAACTCTTCCACATTACCGCAAAACGACATACCTCTCTATATAAAGCACCTATCTCCAAAAGCAGAACGCACAATCCACACTTGTTATACACACTCACACTAGATCCTCAAATTCTTTTCTTTTATTACCGCAAAACGCATCCATAACTTAACATGATACTAATTCCCAACACCCTATATTCATTGTCTCAATAATAGATTATGAACCACATGCAGCTTCCAGATCAGTACAACACATGTTCCACAAATCACTTGCCATTACTATGTCAACCAGTGCCTCCTCTAAAAGAAGATCACAAGTACGCCAACAACCTCTCGCAACTGTGTCCCATCACCATGATATCACTATACCATGACAACAACGGAAACATACACAACTCTTCCATATCATACTCTACCCTCACTCCCAAGCTGAAACTGGTAAGAACATCAATAAACAAAACAACCGTCTATCTGTCTAAACTGAAACTCGCAGAAAACAACAGTAAACAAGACAACAATCTATGTAACCGATATACACTTTTGAAAGTTCTTCTCATAAGTATCCCACCTACTCCACCACAACCGATGACAGCATCGCAACACCGCCACCAACACCAACAACCGCACTGCAGCGCGAAAATACCCGCATCACAATACGAAGTACCGTGCCCGAATCACCACCAGAGGCATAACAACCACATCAATAGTCATCGCAACTTATACAATCCCATAAACACTGACTCGGTACAACTTCTCTGACAAGAAAACTTTCTTAAAACCGCTCTACTAGATCACAATGCAACAATCATACGGAATAAACAGATAAAGACCTTATGAATATCATCCATACCATTTCACGGAATAAACATATATCATGAATACACATACAAGTATAACTAGCCATGCCAGATCACCCAAACTATCACTTTTGAATATCATTCCATTAGGTTACCGTACCCAACATATATTATAGAACATTCAGATAACAACTTTATAACTATCACACCATACCACTTATCGTGAGGTCAGAACCTCACACAAACATTTATACACATCATAGACCCGTAACCACATCTAACTAGTCAATTCTGCTCACGTAAGTTACCACTTGATAAAGGTTATCTCTCGCCCGAGCTTAACTTGCATGCCCTTCATAACACATTCTCCCATTCGCATAACTATCACCTCCTGACAAATGTAACCATACGATAAATACTCAACTACTAGCAACCGCCTCCTATACCCACATCTTAAGCGCTCTCACAACCATACATATCAATCCGGCCTCTACAAAATTAACCTCTTTAGAATGGTTATCTTTCCAACTTATCATCACCCTTAACCACTAGTAACAACACCACAACACCAACACCGTTCGTATAACGAATCTCTTACACTCACCTCTAAATATCACGGTTCCTTTCCCATCTTCGGTTAACATCCAAATATCGAACATCAAATTCATCAACAAAATTACCTCAACATTCATTCCAATTCTATTTTTAATTGTATCGTCACCTAACTCACCACCAAAATCTCATACCGTGCAAATACTCTACCAACATTTACTCCCCTTAATTTCTCGAAAATCATGGCTAACATGTTGTCCTGAAACTAGGGGTGAGCAAGTTTAGGTCCGAACCGGAAAAATGGACCGGTCCGGACCATTTGGTCTGGACCAAACCCGGACCGAATTTTTTAGGTCCGGTTCTCGGTCCTCATTTTTTGAGTTTTCGGTATTCGGTCCGGTCCGGACCAAACCCGGATATTTTAGGTCCGGACCAAATGGACCGAATTTTATGTTTCTAAAGACTATTATTAGCATATTATAAACTAAATTACCATTTTATCTTCACAAGACATTATAAATTAATATTGAGTATTTTTTTCTGAAAAACAATCGTCTAATTATTCATCGACATTTAATTTAGTGAAACTTAAATGTAATTATCATACACGAAATAGTGAAAGAATTAGTTCTAGGTCCATTTCGGTCTAAGATCGGACTGGACCGAATAATTCGGGTTTGGTCCGGTCCAAGACCGAAAGTTTTAGGTCCGGTCTTCGGTCCACAAAAAATTTATTTTCGGTCTGCGGTCCGGTCCGGTTTGGTTCGGTCCGGTCTTGGACCGATGCTCAGCCCTACATGAAACTCCTATATAACCATTAACCCACATCCTCATGATAGTATCATACATCTCGACGATTCCTTACTTCTATATCATATAACTCCAGTCAACATTCTCCTAGTTTACTCCCCTCATTCTTTTCTTTTTACACTCGACAAAATTAATTAACAATTCAACTCCTTATTCCTTCTACCTAAGTCTTTAATTAGTGCTCTGGTTACCTTCTCATTGCTCCAAAATTTAACTCAAATCCCTTTATTTCAAATCGTACTATCTCACTCTTTCTTACAATGGATCTTCTGTCACCATGCTATCGCTCACACTTGTCACCAATCCATCCACACAACCATCTAGAAACCAAAACTCATTTCATACCGTTAATTACCCAAGGAAATCTCACACTAGGTTCACCTCTTGATGATACAAATTCCCAAACTCGGCCACTACCTACACATCGCGGTATAATTCGATCTCACTATACACCATTCGTTTCCATCCCTCAATAACGACCTTCCACCACATACATCCTTAACCAACACAATCCTAACCATCTCCCTCCATAAATCTTTACACATCCCAATTTTCCACTATTCGCATCCCTCATCTCATCCTTTTCATTCTCACGTTCCTTACACTTATATCACCCCTTGCCCATATACACTTACCTCACATTACCCAAACTCGCAATCATATCACTCACCACATCTCACAAAACATGCTCCATGCCTCAATAAGCTCATTAACCTTTTTTTTCACTATCCATCACAACCACATATAACTCATGTCCTCCCCACAAAACTCATACCCATCATAAGGTGATACTCTTACTCATAAATTTGGGTAACTTATGCATCAAGACCAACACATATGTAAAACAATGCATAAAGAAGCAAAATAACACCCGATACGCAACGAGATAAAAAGATAAGCATATGACCCAAAACAGGGGTCACTAGATCGAGTACAGCCTACTCGATCGAGCAAGTGAAGGTCAGAAGCACGTATAATAAGTTACCAGGGCTACTCGATCGAGTACGGGGTACTCGATCGAGTAAAAAGAGGTGCACTCGATTGAGTAAGGGCTACTCGATCGAGTTCCTACCCAGTTCTCAACACTGTCCAATTTTTGTAAAGCGGCCATATCTCACTCGTTTCTTGGTTGTTTTGGGCATGTGACCTACCGTTAGAATCGGAAAAGAACAAAATATCACCTCTAAGTGGAATCACATCGATATCAATTATGCATCTCAAGTTATAACAGTTTAAAGACAACAGCTCTATAATCGGACAACATAACTACTCGATTATTTCTTCCAAACAACTCAAACAACAACAAAATAAACAAAAACAACTCAATACTCATAAAACCAATATCCCTAACCACATGTTACTATCTACAAAATCCAAACAATAATATCCATCAAGATCCTATAGTATTCAACTTACCATTCATGTAATGCCCGCATGCTTTTATTCTATAACCTTCATAAGAACAATAACATTATATACGACATAAAATCCACTATTCACATGTTATTAACATAGCAACAGTAGAAAATTCACTTCCATCACATAAACATGTTCTCCACATTATTCTGAAGCTGTGTACTACAACATTTGGATGCAGAGAAATAAAGCTCGAGTTAATGAAGTGATTATGAGGCCTGAATTTGTAGCAAAGCAAGTTGAAACTGAGGTCAAGAGGAGGATCAAGTTCAAGCTGGGCAGAATATTGATCATATGGCATTAGGTTGGATGAGAAATTTAGGAGTGTAATGCATTCTTTTAATTTCTCTTTTGAAGAGTCTTGCTTGGCTCTTTGTTTGTAATTAACATTTTTGTTTTTCTCTTTTTATATAATACATACTCACATTTCACCAAAATAAAACATGTTCTCCACATGAATTTCATATTCTAATTTAATTACTTGCTTCATCTTTTCAAACCAATTCATCGATCATATTCATACAACGTATTCATACAATTTATTCATTCATCATATTCATCCACCATATCCATCCAATCATATGCATATAAACAATAGTAAACACGTAGCAATCCCAACTATAATTCATGTTATCAAAAACAATTAACTTCATCTTTTCCACCACCCCTCCATTCAACTACATAACATCCATCCAACATATTCATATAAACATAAGTAAACCCATAGCGATCCCATGACACCCCCATAGTGACCGGTTCAAAGTTGTAGGGCGAGTTCGCGACTTTAGGACGTCTCCCAAGTCTTTGCATTAGCTCCTAACAACTCCTACCCGGGTTCATTTTAATTTGACTCTCTATTTTCATTGGGCTCATTATTTACAAGTTCCAAAATCATCGCTCTGATACCACTTTGTAACACCCCCATACACTAAGGTGCCTTACCAAGACCACCTAATGCATGGAAGTGCTACCATCTCCGTTACCCGAGGCATAGTAATCAAAAGTGACCATCAAGAAACATAGTTTAAGCAGAAAGTTTAAAGTGATTACATCAAAACCAACTGTAAAGTAAAGTACAATTGTTCTAAAACCAAACTACAACTAAAGTAACAAAAGGTATTATGATAACACAACGGATGACTACTATCAGACTCGTTGCGACTGCATCCCCAGCTAATCCTTTGCGCATCCATAGTATACCTGCTAGACAACTGCTCACCACCCCCGAATGGATCACCATAGTTTTTAAAACATTTAAACGGGGTCAGTTACTGATCACACAAAACAAGATATACAAGATAACAATACACAGATCACCCAACACCGTATCATCCATCGCAACAGATATTCCACGCCGCCAGTGGGGGACCATGCCCACCAAATCCCTGCTCATCTATTCCGAGCGAAAACCCAAGTTCCTTAATGTGCACATCCCCTCCTGTGGCAGGTTCCACAGAGGGCAAATCAAAGGCATCAAGCCACACCCGCAAGTGATTTCACTCAGCTGAGGACACGCCTCGTGAACCACATACAATTACACAACAACAACACCAACACAATACCAATACGTTAAAGATCAACAATAAACACAACCATCACCAACAACTATGTAATCAATAACCGAGTAGGGAAACCCTACCTGGAAAAGCAATCACCAATACCATCACAATAACAAATCAGCAAAGTTCCTCTACGAAATCACCTCCTATCAAATATACAATCATAAAATCACCATCTCATATAAAAATACTCCCAAAACTCCCAAATTACCCAATTAAGGTTTCAACTAATATCAATGAAATGACATAAAAACTGTACAAGAATCTTACCCACAATACGACGGTCTCAACGGTATAAAGAACTCTGAATTCCAACGATTCTAGCCCCTTGGATTTGATAGCAATGCGAAAAGAGAATGCAACGATGTTTGTTTTCTTGTAAAAATGTTTAGAACTTGGTAAAAAGTAAAAAGAAACTAACAGAGAAGCTTATATAACCTTTTCACGCGTTGCTATCAAACCCGACAAATAACCCATAAAAACTGACTTACTCGATCGAGCAAGTCACTTACTCGATCGAGTGCCCCCTACTCGATCGAGTAACCCACTTACTCGATCGAGTACCCATAAGCAGTACACTGTTTTGCACGCAACACTCACTTACTCGACAGAGTAAGCCCTACTCGATAGAGTACCCACAGCATATAAAACCGTAGTATTACACCTTTAGATAAACTAATCCTAATAGCATATCTGATATGAGAAAATTAAAGGTCTCACTCCGCCCCTTCAACCCACAACAAGACATCTATGAAGTAAGATGCTTTCTTGCTAGGCAAGTGGGATATTGCCAAAATGGCGGTACATCAAACATTAAGCACATAAACAAGCAAGGGATGCATCTACAAAAATGTACCACTTTCTTCGTCTAAGTGGCTGAGTTTGGATAGAAGATTCAAGTGTAGGAATTACCGTCTAAAGGTCTTAACAAGGTGTCAACTCCCTAATGCTAGCTCAAGCAATCACATATGACAACAAGAGATGCCAAAGAAATAAATTCTGGGCTGGAAATGGGAAAAATAGTACTAGACTCCCATTACTAACATGACTAACACATGATTCGACTTAATACCAAACTCTTGACCATAGAAGACCTAGAATATTGACTCTCACAGGTTCACTCATCGCTCATTGAAAGATCGAGTGATTTTAGTGCAAAAGTAACCAAAATCACACTCCTACTGCAGTGTAATCCACAGGGACTCAAACAATTTGGACAAACCCTGATAACAGTCAATGAACAACTTTAGGGAATGAAACAAACTTTAGGATTTTTTAAAATTAGCAAATGACCTCGATAAATCTTGAAAATTGGTGACAATTTAGTTAAGATAACAAACTAAAACTGAGACAAAAATCAGAATTTTACAAGCACTCTAAGTATTTTTAATAATTAGAAAACCAGACTGAAATGATGTGATTCTCAGACAATTTCCTCAGCAGGTTGTGTGACTCTTTTGTGATTGAAAACTGGGATATAATTATCAAATCCAACCTCAAGCAAGCACAGAGGTTAAACTTAATAATTTAGGAAACCTGAAATGAGCTTACTCAAGCAAGCACACAACAAACACAAGACAGACAAACAACGCAACTCAGAACAGATCAAGCAAGCACATACTTTGTTCTAAATTACACCACATATCCTTAATCACCTTCTAAGCAATCACATAAAGATATTAAGTCTGAATTACAACTAAGACTCAACAAAGTTAATAATATTTGCAAATTTTGAGAGAAATCTCAAGGCTTTTTTCATTAATCAAGTCTGCCTATCAATAGCAGTCTCAAGGTCCTTATATAGGCCTTGGAATTTAGGTTACAGCTCGAAGGGCATTCATCAAAGGGCCAAGATTTCATTTAGGACAAGTACAACTGAAAGATAGTATTTTACAAACTGAAATTCAAAAGTAAACTAGTAAAAACAAGAGCTATGGGTAAAACAGACTGTAACTGAGGCAAAAATAGTCTGTCCTTGGCTTGTTGTGTGCAGGTTGTTGTTGGACTTGGAGGCTAGTAGCATTACTCCCAAAGTCAAGGCTATTTGTGAGGTTCCGTGCCTTGCATTTAAATGGAAAACTGAGCAAGGAAACTTTAAAATTAGCCTCACAATTGCCTCACCAAAAGAGGAAAGTATGCTTTTTGCTTTTGTTTTGTCTTACTCAGCTACATATGATTGGCTCTTAGAATTGTTTCTTGGACTAAAATCCTTGGCCCTGGCTGGAGTTTGACTTGGTCTCAGTTCAAGGACCTCTTAGTTGGCCATGGTGGCAGCTGGTGGTTGGCTTGGAATTGGTACTTCTAGCTTGGAAATGATAGACTGATTGGGTTGTGGCCTGCTCAGGGTTGCTGTGATTTGTTGAGCTCTGATCATGGTTAGATTGGTCTATAGTCATTGTAGAATTGTCATTGCCCTGGTCTGTAGCTCCTGCTGCAGCCTCCCCTAGTTGAAAAGGGCCTGCCCTCAAGCCTGTGAGCTCCTCCCTCTCTGATTCCTCATAATATGGGCTAAGATCCCCCACATTGAAAGTTCCATAAACTCCATAGTCACCTGGTAGGTCAACTTTGAAAGCATTTGTACCAACTTTCTCAATAATTTCGAACGGACCATCAGCTCTTGGCATCAGTTTCTTCCTCTTCCTTGCTGAAAACCTTTCATTTCTTAGATTAACCCATATTAAGTCCCCTAGTTCAAATTCATTCTTCTTCTTAGGGGCCTTGTACTGTTTCCTGTAACTCTCATTTGCCCTCTCAATCTGCTTCCTCACTGACTCATGTAACTTCAGCAGTTATTCAGCTGTCTTCTTAGCATCTGGATTCAGTACTTCCCTTGGGACAGAAGACAATTCCAAGGGCATTAGTGGATTAATCCTATAGACTACCTCAAAAGGACTGTGACCAGTAGCAGTGGAGGGCGATCTATTGAATGCAAATTCAGCTGTAACTAGCTTTAGATCCCAATATTTCAAGGTGTTGCTGACTAGACACCTTAGTATCCTCCCCAAAGTTTTGTTGGTGACCTTAGTCTGGCCATCTTTTTGAGGGTGGTGGGGGGTACTGAATAAGAGTCTTGTTTTCAGGAGCTTCCATAGGATTTTCCAGAAGTAACTCATGAACTTGGTATCCCTATCTGAGACAATGGTCTTGGGAACCCCATGAAGTCTTACAATTTCCTTGAGGTATAGTTCAACAACACTGGCAGCATCCTCAGTCTTCTTGCAGGCTACAAAGTGATCAATGTTACTGAACCTATCAACGACTACCGTGACAGAATCCTTCCCCTTTGTGTTATGGGTAAGGCAACTATGAAATCCATGCTTACATTTTCCCAGGGCCTGGTTGGCACTGGCAGTGGGGTATAAGGTTCCCTTGAAAGGAGCTCTTGGCTTTGTTGCATGTTGAACACCTTCTAAGGCCTGTTTGGACATCACTTATCATTATTGGCCGGTAAAATTGATCCGGTAAAATCTCTAGGGTCTTCGGGACCCTAAAATGTCCCCCTAATCCTCCTGAATGGATTTCTTTGATCAGCAAATCCCTGTAAGATCCTTTGGCACACACAGTTTGTTGCCATGAAATAAAAAACCCTCTTGCATCATATCTTTCCTTCCCTGGATTGGTCCTCCTTCTATGTGACTGATCCATTCCTCAGAGAAATCAGGATCCTCTTTATATATCTCCCTTATGAACTCAAACCCAAGGACCTTGTTACTCATGACAGTTAACAGAGAGTGCCTCTTAGATAGGGGATCAGCTACTACATTTTGTTTCCCTTCCTTGTATTTGCTTGAAAAGGTGAATGCTTGCAGGAACTCCACCCATTTAGCATGCCTATGGCGCAACTTGTGTTGGAAATGTACTTCAGGGCCTCATGATCTGAGTGTAACACAAATGGCTTAGGTTTTAGGTAGTGACCCCAATGTGTGAGGGCCCTGATGATAGCATATATTTCCCTATCATAAGTTAAGTATCTCAACTTAGCTTCATTCAGCTTCTCACTGAAATAAGCCACTGGTTTTTATCCTTGGAGTAGGACAACTCCTATCCCAACCCCACTGACATCACACTCTACTTCAAACAATTGATCAATGTTTGGCAGCTTTAGAATGGGAGTCTCACACATCAGCTTCTTGATTTTATCAAAGGACTGTTGAGCAACTTCAGTCCATTAGAAATCCCCTTTTCTCATGCACTCAGTGATTGGTGCAAAAACTGAGCTAAAATTCTTGATGAATCTCCTGTAAAAAGATGACAGACCATAGAACCCCTTTACTTCTGTGATTGTTTGTGGGACTGCCTATGTCTGTATAGCTTTGATCTTCTCCTGATCAACTGATATTCCTCTTCCAGATATGATATACCCTACAAATTCTACCTCATTGACCATGAAGGTACATTTCTCAAGCTTCCCATACAGTTTCTGTTCCCTGAGTATTTTGAAAACTGCTTCAAGGTGTGATAGATGCTCATATGGACTGCTGCTGTAGATGAGTATGTCATCAAAGTATACCACAAAAAAATTTCCAAGGCAAGGCCTTAGAACTTCAGTCATTAGCCTCATGAAGGTACTTGGGGCATTAGATAGACCAAATGGCATGACAAGCCACTCATATAGGCCATGCTTGGTCTTGAAAGCTGTTTTCCACTCATCACCTTCTCTTATCCTCACCTGATGATACCCTTGCCTAAGATCTATTTTTGAAAAGATCTTGGCTCCACTGAGCTTATCCAACATATCATCCAATCTTGGAATGGGGAACCTATACTTGACAGTGATGTTGTTTATCACCCTGCTGTCAGTACACATCATCCAAGTTCCATCTTTCTTTGGTACCAGAGCAGGTAGTGCACATGGACTCAGTGACTCCCTCACAAAGCCCCTGGTCATTAAATCCTCAATTTGTTGTTGTAGTTCCTTGGTTGCTGTTGGATCACATCTGTAAGCTGGCATGTTAGGAAGTATAGAACCAGGTACAAGGTCTATGTGATGCTCAATCCCTCTCAGGGGTGGCAATCCACTAGGCAACTCAGTTGGAAAAACTTCTTTGTACCTCTGAATCATAGGTTCAACCACTGCAGGCACACCAGTGCTCTCCTCAGTGTTGATTTCCCTTGACAACATAATTATCACAGGTTGTTCTTGCTTTATTTATTTGATCATGGCTGCCTCAGATAAAAACAACACTCCATTAACTTCCTCGGGTATATTAGGACTTCCATAGCCCCTTTGGTTTGGTGGCAAGGGAGTCAGGGTGACTTTCTTGCCATGGTGCCTGAAACTGTAGACATTATCCTTTCCCTGGTGAGTGGTATTCCTATCAAACTGCCATAGCCTCCCTAACAGTAGGTGGCAGGCATCCATAGGGACCACATCACATAACAATTCATCCTTGTATACCTTCCCAATTGAAAAAGGAACAATGCACTGTTTGTCAACTCTCACTTCAGAACCTTTGTTTAACCATCTCAGTCTGTATGGACTTGGGTGTTCCTGGGTGGGTAAACTTAGCTTGTTGACCATAATGGTGGAAGCTACATTGGTACAACTACCTCCTTCAATGATTATATTACACACTCTTCCTTGGACAGTGCATCTGCTTTTGAAGATCAGGGATCTTTAATCAGCTTCTAGTGGAGCTGGTTGAGAGTGCATAACCCTCCATATGACCAAACCATGCCCAGTGTCAGGGTGGGCTACAACTTGGAATTGTTCTGTTCCCTCCTCAGTTTCCACTTCTTCTAGGACCAGTGTCTCATCCTCCTCATACTAAACTAGACCTTCCCTATCCCACTTTTCAATCTCCATAGCTGTGAGAGCCCTATTGAAGGACAATCCTTTTTCAAATGGCCAAACCCTTGGCAGTGGAAACACTTGATCTTATCCCTGGATAAAGGTGGGTTAGCCTTAGGGTACATGGGTGTCTTTCCCTTGTCTCCTGTGGGTTGGGTAGCTGGTTTAGGTGTCTCAGTGATCCTGACACCAGTATAAGGTTTGAATCTTGGCTTGGTGAGGAATTTAGGTGTGACAGGTTTCACCTTTCCTAGTTTCTCAACTCTCAAAGCTAGATTGACTGCTTTATCAAATGACCAAAATTGTTGCGTCCTTACCCTACTAGCTATCTTAGGATCCAAACCCTCAACAAACCTAGCAATCTTTTGCTCAGGTTGTTGGAATATATGTCCTCCGACAATAATGCGATCATAACTGTAGATCATGATGATCACATGTTTAAATCTCGTTTTAAGAATACATGTGGGATGTAATATTTTACAGTCAACTGGTCCACACATATCGGTAATGATTGGTTGACTAGAGCTTGACATTACTGTCGTGCGACGGTGGTGATCAGTTGATCCCCTTAGGTCATACCTATAGGGAAATACTCTTAATTGATTGTTTAATTAATCGTATGCCGATACGGGTTAATTAAATTGCTTAAAATTGACGGATGATTTTGTGAGTAAAGTTAACGTATCTTATTGTAATTTGATTAAATGAGACACGGTCTAAGTAATCAAATTGTTTTATTACTTGGATAAAATTATTGTTTACGAAACAATTGATATTGAATTGAGATTGAATGAATGATTTATTATAAATACAAGACATTATGATTTATAATTGATAAACCGTTTTGGTACAAGTAATTACGAATTACTAGTCGATTTTGTAAATGACATATTTTATGAGTATGTTGATTTTTAATATGTTAAAAATACATTACAATTTCATAAGACAAGTAACATGTCACATATGTCACAATTGACAAATGACAAAATAAAATGGACCATCCATTTTATGTTAAAAGTGCCGAAATAGTGGAGGGAGTATTATGTTTAAATTGTGTTAAATATTTAAGTGGAGAACAATATGATTACACACCTACTTGTAGCCTTGCATGCCTATTTTTTCTTGGGTAGAAAAACAAGCTCATGCATTGGGTTATACTCACTCCTCCAACCGGTTTTTCAAAGAGAAAAACATAGAGTTTTCATCATTCATTCATTCACTTCTTCAACATATATTTTCCTAGTGTAAGAAAGATTATACTGTCTACAATTTGTGAAAATTCTAGAGAAATAAACACACATAATCATTCCTTCTTGAATCGATTTTTCAAGAGAACAATATTAACATTTTTGTGTCAAATTTAAGTATGATTAATATTATTACTAGATCATAATAATATTGGTTTTAAGGGTGTTCCTTGGGTATATGCTTTTGGGAGAGATTCTAAACTTGAATCTTGTTCATCCATTGTTGGAAAGCTCAAGAACTAACAAGAAGGAGATCTTGTTGGTGCCTATAAAACCGAAATCACATAGTAAGGAAAACGAATTCTTCTTTACTTTTTTTCATGTTTGCATGCATAAGATTAATAATTTCTAACACAGGTTTCTCAGTGACCTCACATTGCAGGGTTAGTTGCTCAAAGCTCCTAAGGTAGGCCTCCACAGATAGCTGCTCTTGCCTCAACTATGTTAGTTTAATAAAGATATCCTAGGTATAGTCTTTGGCTATAAATTTCTCTTTTAATTTCTTTTTCAATTTAGCCTAAGATCTGACTGGTTCCTTACCATCTCTAACCCTTTGGTGTTTTATACTTTCATACCAAAGAGATGCATAACCTTTGAGTTTTAAGATGGCAACTTTAAAAGCTTTTCTGTCATCATAACTTTTAAACTCAAAGACTCTCTCAACAGATCTAAGCTAGTCTAACAAATCCTCAGGATTTAAACTACCATGGAAATCAGTAATGTCTACCCTTACATCTTTGTCTCTGGCATCATAGATTCCCTCCTCAAATCTGGAGTCATCTGATTCAGAGATGGCTTCCTTGTAAGGATAATATACCTATTATTAGACTCCTCTAATAGTGAACTAATTAACTTCTTAATTATTTGTTCTTTAGATCTAGTGCATGCATAACAAAATGAAAGATTTATAAGAAAAACAATGTCCCTTATATTGTAGGTTGGTTCGAAATATTGGGCACAAGTAAGGTCACCTTCCTTCACTTGTTCTTGAGCTTAATATGATGGATGATCCTCCAAGATCCCAAGTATAGAAATCCTCCTTAGATTGCACCCAAGACTTACCCTTAAACTAGTATACTAATTAACTAGATTATTATACTAGTACCCTTAAAATGATTCTAATATTATTACTATTACTACACTAGTAATGTTATTGTGATATTAGAATGGATGAACAAATGCTTGTGAATCTCAAAACCTTGTTTGAGAAAACTAGAGAGAAGGATGAGCATATGTGAGTTTTGCATGCAAGATGACAAGTGAATGAATGAACAAGTAAAATGAGGACAAAATGTTCTCATCTTTTAAGCATGCTACCGGTGGGAGGCAAGGAGAACAAGCCAAAATGGAATCTCCTTTTTGCTTTTTTATCTTATCAAAATGTAGGTAGTGTAAGCTATATTAGGATAGGTGTAATTGTTTATATTTTATCACATATAATAAAATAATCACACCCACTTACACTCCCTTCATTTCGGTCCATATACCATAAAATGGACTACCATTTTATTTTGTCAATTTGTCATTTGTCACACAATATGTCACATGTAGTATTTTATATGTTATTAATTAATTTAATGCATATTTATCACATAAATATCATTTTACAAATTAATTAAATTACATACAACAAATTGACTAGTGATACTTGATCATACAAATAAAATGGGTCATATAATTATAATTCACAACATCTTGTAATTATAATTAATCATTCACTCTTATCTCTATGGTTTCTCAAACAATAAGCAATTTTAGTAATAAAGCATTTTTATTGCTAAAATAAATCTTATTTAATATCATTACAATAAGATATCAATATTCTCTCTCACAAGTAAATTGTTCACTTTTAAGGAATTGATTA